>NC_056742.1:538972422-539029922 GCF_019279795.1 Protopterus annectens | reverse complement strand
TAACTACTTTAGCTACATGGGTGTCGAATGACAGACTACTATCAACCTGGGTTTCTGTGCTCAGTGGATTGCCACCTTTTTGGCATTTAACTGAGACCCTTCTGAAGGATATCTGTGTCCTGTGGTACACCACTTGTGACAGGCTTTGAGTCTGACATGGCGCTGACCCTGTGGGTTCTACCCATCTTGTGATGTATGGGTTAACATTTAAGCTGATGAGTTTTTCAATGATACGTATGGACTGCCTTTCCTCATCAATGGCTTTGGTGACTGTTTGTTTAGAAGGCATGATCTGCCTTGACAAAGCCAAACTGGGATGGATCCAAAGTCTGCAAATTCCTATGTCTTTATTTATGAGGTCCATTATGATCCTCTCCATGGCTTTGCAGATAAGGCGAAGTGGGACCACAGTTGCAGCTGTCCTAGCTGTGGGTTTAATTCACCATCAGGTCCCATGGATGCTGTGACTGAACCTGTCAGCCAGTATGTGGATCAGTAATCTTCACATCATTTTGAACTAGTTCTGAGCATATCTGGGAGTTTCCTCCCAGATTTCTAACATAGCTAAAGAAGGCCTTATGATTGTCTTTTGAGTCTTTAGCTATTTGGATGATTTTATGAGAGCTCTTAGTTTTTACTTATAGTGATCAAGGGTGTCTTACCTTTTAAGGATTTTGCTCTATCTTGTAGTAGCTTCCTTTGTTGTAGAGTTTGTTTATGGCTGGGGTCCACCAGACTGGGCTTGCCTTTGGTACAAAGAGTCTTTGTTTTGCTTGGGATTGCCTTATCCATGCAGTCCTGCAGGTGCTGGTAGAAGGCATTTGTAAGTGATTCAGCGGCTTGAGTACTGTTTTCGGGCCTTAAAGGAGACCACACTAGTCTTTAGAAGTGTGAAGTCGGCTTCGAAGTTCTTTACTGTGGTCTTTTTATTTCAGGTGGGTGGGATGAGGACCTCCAAGATTAGTTTGTGATCTGATCTCACCAGTGAGTGTTGAACATTGTGCATGTTCGTGATGATGAGATCAAGAATGTTTTCTCCTCTTGTGGGATGGTGACTAGTTGTTCCATGGCATTTGAGTTTATGAATTCCAGGAACTTTTGGGCTAGGGTGTTTGGGCTTGAGTAGTGTTCCCAGTCTATATTAGGGTAATTGAAGTCACCTAGTATGATGGTGTTTGGTGATACATTTATCCTCTAGTGTTTTCAGGAAGGCCATGTGAGGTTCCTGAGTTTGTGAGGGTGGCCTGTAACATGCTACAATTTGCAGAGCAGTCTTGCCTATGGTTAATTGCACCTGGATGGTCTCCGATGCATCGACCAGTCTTGAGGTGTGGGTGTCTTTGATGAATATGGATACCTCCTTTCTTGGTATTGTCTGGATTTTGGGGCCGAACGCATGATAAGAGGTAAAACCTGATAGTGCTGGGGTGCTCTCAGGAGCCTTGAACCAGGTTTCTGTCACTGCACAGACATCGATGTTCTCCATACTGAGAAGGGCCTCGGCATTTTGAGATTTAGACTTCTGGCATTGAGCAGCATTACCCTTAGTTTTTTCCTTTTTGTGTTCTAGGGTGGTAGGTTTAGAATTTGAGCCTTGCCTAAAAAGGCACTATAGAGCCTTTGCCAATATCCGAATCCCAGGGTGACAGGTGCAAGCCGGGCTTGTCCAGCATGTCATCCCAGGCGGACAGACATTGGATCCCCTTTGAATGACACCAGAGTTTAAGCCAATTGTTAAAGCTGATCATCTTATCTCTGTATTGTGGCATCATTCTTGGTGAAGGTAGGATACTGCTCAAGGTCAGGGTCATACCTGCCTGGGCTACATAATCAGAGAGCTCCTCAATGTCTCTCACCAGCGTGGACAATGACTGAGTCGTATTTGTACCTGCTGTTGAGAGACCTGAGTGCTTGCGTTATGTGGCGGATTCTTGCGCCCGTCAGGCAGCTTACTGTGACCTTCTCCTTACTCAGTCTGGTGAGCGTGTCTGACTATGGAGTCACCAATGACTAGTGTGTCTGGCATTGTGTTTGGCCTTAAGGGCTGTGACTGTTTGACACTCTGACTGTGAGGTCTTTGCTTGCAATAAGTAACAGAAACGTTGAATAAATAATAAAAAAGCAAAGACTAGGCTCCAGCTTCTCTACAAAGGCAGACCGCTTTAATGGTGCACACAAGCGCTTTCACAATTAGCGTATGTATTTTTTTAAATTATTTTTGTTGGCATTTTGACTGTCAACATAGTAATGTTAATGTATTTTAGTACATCCATACAAATATATAAAATAACACTCAGAAAAATGAACTCACTTGTGAACAATACAATCCTTTATTTAAAAAAAAAAAAAAACAGTAAGCACATTCACCTCTATAAGGAGGGATAACAATGTAATGTGTGTAGAACATGAAGAAGAGACACAGCTATGAAAGTTATAGCCTGTCAAGGATATAATGGACGACAGACTTCCAAAGCTATAAGGCACCTTCCACGTGCCCACACAGTCGGTCAAGTTCAAGCTCAGCTGACTAAAAATACAGGTGATTGCTAAGCCATTTGGGAGGTGGAAGGAGGAGTGCCAGCAGCCTCTGGAAAATAGTTCTAGCAAATTATCACCTATTTTATTTATTTACATATGTTCATTGGGATAGTCCGACTGGGCCAATCGCCCATTTTCAGCAGAGTCCCGAGGGGATAAGCCCCAAAAATACAATAGAATTTCATAACAGATTAAAAAAACATAGTAATAAGTCAAGAGATATTTCAATATACAGACTAAACAGCAATTCAAACAAATTAGACATTAGGCATTATAATAGGATCGAAAATAAGTTGACACAGTTACAATGTATACAGATTTCTACAAGTTCGACTGAGCAGTGACCCATTTTCAGTGGAGCCCCAGAGAGAAAAGCTCCAAGAGAGGACATTCAGTTTATTGCAACACAGAGACAACAATAATAAAGCTTTACATACAGCATAATAAGACTGATTTAGACAGGAAGGAATCACGCTTATAAATGCTTTGTAAAAGTAAGTACAGAGGAGCAAGTTGTTGCTTCTACAATACTGAAAGAATCCAAACCTTTCCAAAAAGCCACAGATGAAGCCAAGGTCCTGGTAAAATGTGGCTTTATCCTATCTGGAATAGCTTTTTGTGGTGAGTATAACAAAAGATAATAGCCTTAAACAACCATTTGGAAATAGTTTACACACAAGTTATCCCTTCTTACTTTTACAAGAAATAAACAACTGATTGAAAGATCAGATTTAGTTCTGTCAAGACAATACCAGAGTAGCCTGTGGACATTCAAAGTATGGAGTCTCCTTTTTCCCTCATTTCTAGGTTCAGTAAAGGAAATGGGGAGATGCACAGTTTGGTTAAAGTAAACACCACCACTTTAGGCATAGAAGAAGGACTAGTTCTCAAAGAAACTCTGTTTCTGTGGAAAATTAAATAGACGGACTCACTCTTGCACACAGATACCTTTCTTGTACAGGTCCGAGTAATCAGTAAAACTGTTTTCCATGTTAACAGCCTCAAGTCAACCAAGTTAGCCGGTTAAAATGGAGCTGGTGTTAGCATCTAACACAAAATTAAGATACTGAGGAGGAGCCACTGGTTTTCATAGAGGTCTCATGCAAAACTCCTTTCATTGTAACATGAGAATGCACTGAAAGAGGAGGATTTATGAGCAGACATGCCTGAAATTGCCAATAAATTATCACTGATGGAAGAGTAAGAAAGGTCATAGCAAAGTAACTCACAAATATTGTAAAACAAAAAACAACTAGCCCTGAATGGGTCCTGGTTATGCTGTTGGCACAGACTAGAAAACCTTTCCCATTTGCTAATATATGATTTTCTAGCAGCAGGCTTTCTTGCCTCCATAACTACCTGCGGCACATCATCAGTAAACAGGTGCCTAAAAGGAGTTAGGACCACATCATCCAGGCAGTCGACTGCAGTTGACATGTATTAAACACCCCTGCCTGGTCTTGTGCAAGTAGATCCCTTCTGTGAGGAAGCTTGTTGCAATCTCCCTTGGCCATTTCCAAAAGGGACTCAGTAAAGTTGTGTAAAATCTTACCATAAGAGTAGATGCCCTTCTCTTCACTGTTGCAGCATTCTTTACTGGAGGGATCTCCCACCAGGGCAGTCCAATGTTTGGCCACTATACCAAAGGCTTACTTACGAACTTATATGTGCCATAAGTCATGCACATGCTCCACACACAGGACATAAGGCATGAAAGTGACAAATGGACGCAGTTACCCATAATTGAATTGCTCCATACAGAACAGTCTCCATAGGACAAAGGAATCCATGCATATCCGGAAAGAGAAAATGCAGAAGAAAAAGGGAAGACTCATCCGGAAGGGAATCCAAAAAAAAAAAAAAAACCAAACAATAAGGGATTGGAGGGAGAGAGAGAATATTGCAACAGTGAAGAGAGGGCCATCTACTGTTATGGTAAGATTCTACACAACTGTACTATGTCCTACTGCAACAGTGAAGAGGACAGCTACTGTTACGCTAAGATTTTATACAACTGTACTATGTCCTACTGCAACAGTGAAGAGAAGGACATCTAGTGTTAGGGTAAGATTTTATACAACTGTACTATGTCCTACTGCAACAGTGAAGAGAGGGACATCTACTGTTATGGTAAGATTCTACACAACTGTACTATGCCCTTCTATCATTGTTGCAGTATTCTTTAACTGTACTGTGCCCTTCTATATCACTGTTGCAGTATTCTTTAACTGTACTGTGCCCTTCTATATCACTGTTGCTGTATTCTTTAACTGTACTGTGCCCTTCTATGTCTCTGTTGCGGTATTCTTTAACTGTACTGTGCCCTTCTATGTCACTGTTGCGGTATTCTTTAACTGTACTGTGCCCTTCTATATCACTGTTGCGGTATTCTATAACTGTACTGTGCCCTTCTATGTCACTGTTGCAGTATTCTTTAACTGTACTGTGCCCTTCTATGTCACTGTTGTGGTATTCTTTAACTGTACTGTGCCCTTCTATGTCACTGTTGTGGTATTCTTTAACTGTACTGCGCCCTTCTATGTCACTGTTGCGGTATTCTTTAACTGTACTGCGCCCTTCTATGTCACTGTTGCGGTATTCTTTAACTGTACTGCGCCCTTCTATGTCACTGTTGCGGTATTCTTTAACTGTACTGCGCCCTTCTATGTCACTGTTGCGGTATTCTTTAACTGTACTGTGCCCTTCTATGTCACTGTTGCGGTATTCTTTAACTGTACTGTGCCCTTCTATGTCACTGTTGCGGTATTCTTTAACTGTACTGTGCCCTTCTATGTCACTGTTGCGGTATTCTTTAACTGTACTGTGCCCTTCTATGTCACTGTTGCGGTATTCTTTAACTGTACCGTGCCCTTCTATGTCACTGTTGCGGTATTCTTTAACTGTACCGTGCCCTTCTATGTCACTGTTGCGGTATTCTTTAACTGTACTGTGCCCTTCTATGTCACTGTTGCGGTATTCTTTAACTGTACCGTGCCCTTCTATGTCACTGTTGCGGTATTCTTTAACTGTACCGTGCCCTTCTATGTCACTGTTGCGGTATTCTTTAACTGTACCGTGCCCTTCTATGTCACTGTTGCGGTATTCTTTAACTGTACCGTGCCCTTCTATGTCACTGTTGCGGTATTCTTTAACTGTACCGTGCCCTTCTATGTCACTGTTGCGGTATTCTTTAACTGTACCGTGCCCTTCTATGTCACTGTTGCGGTATTCTTTAACTGTACCGTGCCCTTCTATGTCACTGTTGCGGTATTCTTTAACTGTACCGTGCCCTTCTATGTCACTGTTGCGGTATTCTTTAACTGTACCGTGCCCTTCTATGTCACTGTTGCGGTATTCTTTAACTGTACTGTGCCCTTCTATGTCACTGTTGCGGTATTCTTTAACTGTACCGTGCCCTTCTATGTCACTGTTGCGGTATTCTTTAACTGTACCGTGCCCTTCTATGTCACTGTTGCGGTATTCTTTAACTGTACTGTGCCCTTCTATATCACTGTTGCGGTATTCTTTAACTGTACCGTGCCCTTCTATGTCACTGTTGCGGTATTCTTTAACTGTACCGTGTCCTTCTATGTCACTGTTGCGGTATTCTTTAACTGTACCGTGCCCTTCTATGTCACTGTTGCGGTATTCTTTAACTGTACCGTGCCCTTCTATGTCACTGTTGCGGTATTCTTTAACTGTACTGTGCCCTTCTATATCACTGTTGCGGTATTCTTTAACTGTACTGTGCCCTTGTATATCACTGTTGCGGTATTCTTTAACTGTACTGTGCCCTTCTATGTCACTGTTGCGGTATTCTATAACTGTACCGTGCCTTTCTATGTCACTGTTGCGGTATTCTTTAACTGTACCGTGCCCTTCTATGTCACTGTTGCGGTATTCTTTAACTGTACTGTGCCCTTCTATGTCACTGTTGCGGTATTCTTTAACTGTACCGTGCCCTTCTATGTCACTGTTGCGGTATTCTTTAACTGTACCGTGCCCTTCTATGTCACTGTTGCGGTATTCCTTAACTGTACCGTGCCCTTCTATGTCACTGTTGCGGTATTCCTTAACTGTTCCGTGCTCTTCTATGTCACTGTTGCGGTATTCCTTAACTGTACCGTGCCCTTCTATGTCACTGTTTCGGTATTCTTTAACTGTACCGTGCCCTTCTATATCACTGTTGCGGTATTCTTTAACTGTACCATGCCCTTCTATATCACTGTTGCGGTATTCTTTAACTGTACAGTGCCCTTCTATATCACTGTTGCGGTATTCTTTAACTGTACCGTGCCCTTCCATATCACTGTTGCGGTATTCTTTAACTGTACTGTGCCCTTCTATATCACTGTTGCGGTATTCTTTAACTGTACTGTGCCCTTCTATATCACTGTTGCAGTATTCGTTAACTGTACTGTGCCCTTCTATATCACTGTTGCAGTATTCTTTAACTGTACTGTGCCCTTCTATATCACTGTTGCAGTATTCTTTAACTGTACTGTGCCCTTCTATATCACTGTTGCAGTATTCTTTAACTGTACTGTGCCCTTCTATATCACTGTTGCAGTATTCTTTAACTGTACTGTGCCCTTCTATATCACTGTTGCAGTATTCTTTAACTGTACTGTGCCCTTCTATGTCACTGTTGCGGTATTCATTAACTGTACTGTGCCCTTCTATATCACTGTTGCGGTATTCTTTAACTGTACTGTGCCCTTCTATATCACTGTTGCGGTATTCTTTAACTGTACTGTGCCCTTGTATATCACTGTTGCGGTATTCTTTAACTGTACTGTGCCCTTCTATATCACTGTTGCAGTATTCTTTAACTGTACTGTGCCCTTCTATATCACTGTTGCAGTATTCTTTAACTGTACTGTGCCCTTCTATATCACTGTTGCAGTATTCTTTAACTGTACTGTGCCCTTCTATATCACTGTTGCAGTATTCTTTAACTGTACTGTGCCCTTCTATATCACTGTTGCAGTATTCTTTAACTGTAATGTGCCCTTCTATATCACTGTTGCAGTATTCTTTAACTGTACTGTGCCCTTCTATATCACTGTTGCGGTATTCATTAACTGTACTGTGCCCTTCTATATCACTGTTGCGGTATTCTTTAACTGTACTGTGCCCTTCTATATCACTGTTGCAGTATTCTTTAACTGTACTGTGCCCTTCTATATCACTGTTGCAGTATTCTCTAACTGTACTGTGCCCTTCTATATCACTGTTGCAGTATTCTTTAACTGTACTGTGCCCTTCTATATCACTGTTGCAGTATTCTTTAACTGTACTGTGCCCTTCTATATCACTGTTGCAGTATTCTTTACAATAGGGAGATTAAAAATGTCAAGAAACAGAATGGGAGGTGGAAAGCAAAATGGTTCTAGCAAAACCTGCTCTGGTCCTAGAAACCATATCCAACTTACATAAGACCAAGTAGCAGCTTCAAGGATGGAACTGGTTTAACAAACCCTTGAAGAAAGCACCAGAAGAGGCAACAGCCCTAGTGGAGTGAGTGCTAACAGAAGTAGAAAACAATTTGTCAAAAAAAGAAGAAGAAGAAATAGCCTTAGATCCCCAGGAGGAGATGGTTTGCTTAGAAACAGCCAAAGTCAATGTCCTGGGATGAAAGGAAACAAAAAGCTGGTCAGGCTTGGGAATAGCCTTAGTTTTATCCAAATAGTACCTGAGCTGTCTGTTTAAATCCAAGGTATGCAAGACCCTCTCACTACAACTTAAGAAGGGGAAAAGGAAGGCAGTTGTACTGACTGATCCAGGGGCAATTATTACCTTGAGCACAAAAGAAGGATTAGTATGAAGGGACAGCCTGTCCCCTGTGGAAAAAAACAAAAAAGGAGGAATTGCCATAAGGGTCTGGAGCTCTGAAACCCTCTGAACACAGGAGCCACCAACAAAACAGTCTTTCAGGTACAATGTTGCAAAGAAGCCGAATCTGTCAAATTTTCCAAAACACAATTAATGTCCCGAGGAGGAAGGATAGGTTTCTTTGGAGGTCTAAGATGCCAGACCCCTTTAACAAATTGCTTGATTTCAAAATGAGACGTCAAGGGAGGATTTAAGACCAGAAAAACAAAAATAGCTGGTACATGGGCCTTCACAGAAGACTAGACCAAGCCAGACTGGAGCAACTCACACAAATAAGAGATGAACAAAGGGACCTCCACTGAAAAAAGGGTCCCGGTTGCGAGCATGGCACCATACAGAAAATCTTCTCCATGTGGATACAAGATTTTCTGGTTGAGGGTTTCCTTGCCTCCTGTAAAACCCTGAGCAAGTCCTCAGAAAAAAAGGTGCCTGAAAGGAATCAAATCACCCACACTGTCAGTCGAACAGGAGGTACAAGTGAGGATGGATGACATCACCCACACTGTCAGTTGAACAGTGGGTACAAGTGAGGATGGATGACATCACCCACACTGTCAGTCGAACAGGGGGTACAAGTGAGGATGGATGACATCACCCACACTGTCAGTCGAACAGGGGGGTACAAGTGATGAAGGATGGATGACATCACCCACACTGTCAGTCGAACAGTGGGTAAAAGTGAGGATGGATGACATCACCCACACTGTCAGTCGAACAGGGGGTACAAGTGAGGATGGATGACATCACCCACACTGTCAGTCGAACACTGGGTAAAAGTGAGGATGGATGACAAGGCCTCTTGTCCTGTTTGAGAAGGTCTAACTGGTGAGGTAACTTGTGATCATTGTACCTGGGCCAGATGCATTAAGAGAGGGAACCAGTGCGGTTTTGGCCAGAAGGGAGTCAATAACAAGATTTTGGGGAAGTTCAGCTGAATCTTCTGCAGGACTCGAGGAAGAAAAGCAAAGAAATATCCCCTTCCAAGGAAAGAAACAGGGTCAGTCTTCCATGTCAGATGGCATGGCACTCTAGAACAGAAGAGAGGGAGCTGCCTGCTCAGAGGGGAGGCAAACATATCTACCCGAGGAATAACTCACTGATGGACTATGTCCAGAAACATGTCTCTGTGAAGCATCCATTTGTGAACCTGTGTTTTGCACCTGCTCAGACAGTCTGCCGCTAGACTGTGCTCTTAAGGAATGTATACTGCCTGAAGAGTTAACTGATAACTGAGCACCACCTTTCAAGCCTTAAGAGCCATCCTGCAGAGGAGGTAAGATTTTGTGTATCCTTGCTTGTTGGTATACCACATCACTGTAGTGAAAGGGGCCTGCAGAGAAAATGGGGCAAAAAGCTTGAAGGGCAAAATCAGAGCACTCATCTCTATGACCTTGATATGGTCTGACTTCTGATGGTGGGGGGCCAGAGACCCTTAACTTTCAGGTCACCACATGAAGTCCCCCATCCCATGTCTGAGGCATCTGTGAAGAGCTCTTGAGAAAGGACTGGAGGCTGAAAGGGCCAGCCTGTGTTGAAAACAAACTGTTGAATCCATCACTTGAATTCCTTCGTTAGACAAGGAAGGAGAGATGCAATGAAATCAGAGGGTGACAATGCTGCAGCCAAACTGACTTGAGGTACAACTGAAGCTTCTGTATATGCAGTCTGGCAAGACAGAAGACAAATAGAAGAGGCCACGAATCTCAGGGCCCGAAGAAACTCTCCGGTTGGAATGGCAGTCAGAGAAAGATGATGAGAAAACTTTTGGAGGTGGAAGAGAGGCTAAACATTGACACTGGCTGAATCCTACATCCCAAAATCAACACGATCTCAACAGGGAGTCAGGACAGACTTTTGGAAGTTGACAGCGAACCCTTTGAAGAAAAGAGATGGTGAGCTCCACATCTGGTAACAGGTGACTGGGAGAAGGTGCCTGCAGCAACAGATCTAGTTAAGAAAACATCTGAATGCCTTGTAGCCTGCCGAAAGCAATCACAGGAGCTAGGCATTTTGTGAATATCGTTCAGCCAGTAGAGAGGCCAAAGGGCAAAGCAGAGAACTGAAAATGAAAGGAAGAAACACAAAAACGTAAAAACTTCCTGAAAACAGAATGAATAGGGATATGAAGGCAAGCATCCTTCAGATCCAAAGACAACAGAAAAGCATGGAGTAGTAAAAGAGGAAACAGGGTTTGAAGAGTAAGCATCTGATAAAAGGGGACTTCCAGAAAGATATTGAGCAGGGAGAGATCCAGAATAGGTCTCTAAGTGCCCTCGTTTTGAGGAACCAGCAACACCCAGGAACAAAAATGCTTTCCCACTTGGGAAGGGGGAACAGATTGAATGGTTCCTTAGTTCATCAGGGATCCTAGGACCTCCAGGAAATAAAGAAGTTGCTGTAGAGGAAGTTGAGGAATCCCTGAAAAAGGAGGGAGAGACTTCCATACCATTAAGTACCACCTGGCAGATGAAAGTGATGAGAAGCCAATTTGGAAGCTAATGGGACAAAGGAACCTGGTCTAAGAAAGGGAGGGGGGCAACATGTCAAAGAGAAGCAGGCTTATCAAATAAAGGAGGCTTTTGGCCCACAGAAGTCTGAGAAGCCTTTGCAGAGGAGGCTTGCCTACCACCCTTCCTGCCCTTAGAGGCCTAGCGGGTTTGCCTGCAGACAAAAACAGATCTAGAAGGACAGTCCCTCTGGAACTTGGGAATAGGTGTGAAAAAATGTTCACAATCCTGCAAGGCTTTGCCTTTCTCTTAAAAGGCACTTAAACAGGTCAGCAGCAGCAGTCCCAAAATGATGTTCATTATCCAAAGGCGCACCCAACAACTTGGCCTTAATGTCCTCAGGCAAAGGCTGAAAACAAAGCCAAGAATAATGCCTCATGACTGGCCCAAAAGCCACAGCCCTACAGGAGACATCAGCACCATCATGGCTACACTTGATAGAGTGGCGTGCACTTGAGAAACTGACCTTAAAACAGATAAAGGAGAGGATCTGCCTTAAGAAAAAGAGAAGTCAGAAATAACTTGACAAGCCTGAATGATCAAGGTGAAAGCCTACCTGGTGATGTGCGTCTGGTAATTAATATCCCTAAAGGCCAAAGTAGAAGCAGTGTAAAACTTCTTACCCATCCTCTCCATTGGCCTACTACCCTTGTCAGATGGCAAAAGATTGGAAGGTATGTCAGAAGAGACTGACACCACAGCAGGATCAGCAGAAGGACACTTAAATATAAATTGACAGTCCTCAGGGACCTTACAGAACCTATCAGGTTTATTAGGAGTAGGATGCTCAGAATCAAGAGACTTGGAAGCAGAAACTGAAGCATCTAACATGGTAGCAAACACAAAAGGAACTAGAGATGGTTTAGGAGTATCCACCTGAAGCAATTCAGAATATGTTCTCTGAACATCAGACACTTGTCCACTTAAAGTATTTTATCACCCTAGCAATTGGGTCCCCAAGGGGCAGTTCCTCAAAAGGAAACTTAGGTCTAACAGGTTCTTCCTGAACAGAATAATGAGCCAAATGAGAAGGCATCTGTGAAGAAATGGACAAGGACCCCTCAACAGACTATGATTCCTTATCTGAGGAATCCTGTTCCCTAGGCCATTTAGAAGGGGTAGAGGTCCAAAGAGAAGCAGACACCAAAACCCCTTGAGGAGGCTTCAGAACCATCAAGGTAGAAAACAAGCCATGAGTAAACTCTTGCCACTCCCTTTGAAAATCCTTAGAATGGGCCCGAAACATGCTTTGTCTTTTGCCTTTTCTTGGAAGGGACATCAGCCCTAACAAATACAAGAGGTTCCAACCTTTGGCGAAATTCTGTTAAGAGTCCTCGGAACTTTTTCCCTGACCAACAGCTGCAGAATCCCTATAGGACCCTCTGGGATAATCGACCACGGTTCTCCCTCAATATCCAGAGAAGACACCTGCAAAGGCTCAGAGGTCATGTGAAAAGACAGATGCATGCCAGTCTCCAATGGGGTCACAGCACAGGAATCTGATGTAGTCACCAAATAGCCTACAGAGCGATTACCCACTTTTAGAGGTATGTCTGGTGAGGCTGGACAGCTGAAGAATCCGTTCAAGACTTCCTGGCCTTCTTACCTAGCAGGAGTATCTTGGAGTTGATGGATTCTGCTATGTTACCCTGGGATAACTGTTTAAGCTGCTGGTTTTCAAGATAAGTGGCTAGGGAAAACAAACGGTTTCCAAGTGTCTTAGGCACAAACACCTTACAGATGCAACAGGTATGGTCATGGGAAGCACTAAAACAAAAAAATACTGTCTGCGATGATCCTTATAGGAAACCTGCCTCCCACAATGACATTTTCCTTTCTTGGATAACAGGAACTCTAGGTAAGCAAATAAAATACAAGACCAAAGGGGGGGACAAAGGGGCACTTATCTGACAGCTAGGTATTCAGCACAGCAACAGGGCATTCAGAACAAAGACCAATAATGGTGTCCAGACTGGCAACAAAGCAGCTCTGGGTAACTGTGTTCGTACTTCACTGTTATGCCCTACACTCTGTGCAGGTAGCATGTGTGATGTACAGACATAAAAGATCGTACGACTTTGGTATACTGGCTGAACTAACATGGCTAGCCTTGTTCCGCTGTAGAATGAGATTATAACATTGCTAGCCTACATCCCCTGTAAATGAAATTATATCCCAAGCTAACATTGCTAGCCTAGATCCCCTGTAAATGAAATTATATCCCAAGCTAACATGGCTAGCCTAGATCCCCTGTAAATGAAATTATATCCCAAGCTAACATCGCTAGCCTAGTTACCCTGTCGAATGAGATTATATCCCAAAGCTAACATTGCTAGCCTAGTTCCCCTGTAAATGTGATTAATATCCCAAGCTAACATGGCTAGCCTAATTCCCCTGTAAATGAAATTAATATCCCCAGCTAATATAGCTAGCCTAGTTCCCCTATAAATGAGATTAATATCCCAAGCTAACATAGCTAGCCTATTTCCACTGTAGAATGAGATTATATCCCAAGCTAACATGGCTAGCCTTGTTCCCCTGAAAAATAGATTATATCCCAAGCTAACATGGCTAGTCTAGTTCCCCCATACTTGATGTACCACATGACTGTGGTATTGTCTATGACCACTTGAAGAGGTGCCAGGGACCAAAGATGGTTCAGAGAGTTAAGTGCTTTGATCAGAACAAGCGTCTCTTTTACATTTACGAGCTTGCATCTGTCCTGAGTGTCTTACATACATTGCAGTTTTATCCCTCAAGGCAAAATCCAAGGCTTCTGTGGCGACTGTTTTGGAACAGGAAAACCTGGATTTAAGGATATTTGCTGCTCCAACCAAGGGATTTTTTCTTCTGACAAACCCCAGCACTAGGATTTGAAAAGACAAAGAATATTGATGCTGTGACCGCAGAGACTTCAGATACCACTGTATTTTTCTGAGTGAAGTCTTGCTAGGGGTATCACAAGAACACAAGATGCCACGAGACCCAAACTCCTGAGGTGTGACTGAAGTCTAAATGTAAATCCTTAGAAATAGATCTAGATATAGATTTATTTTTTCTTGTGGAAGAAAAGCGATTTGAACTGAGGTGTCCAGCTAACACCCCAGAACAGAATCCTGCATGAAGGAGTCAAAGACGACTTTTGGATGTTCTCTTGGAATCCTAGCTTGTGTAAGGACTCTCTTACTCAAGTGAGAAATTTCTGACACTTTGAAAATGACTTTGCAAAGTTGAGCTAGTTGTCTTAATATGGAAAATGTGTACACTTTGCAGCCTGCAGTGAGCTATAACTGGAGCTAGACACTATGTGAACACATTTGGTGCAGTGGACAGTCAAAGGGTAAGGCAGAGAACTAACAATATGATACAAACACACAAAACCTTCAGAAACACCTGAAGTATGGATGAACAGGAATGTGATGACAGGCATCTTTTAAATCTAGTATTACCAGGAAACCTGAATGAGGAAAAAAAGAGGTAACAGGTTGTGAAATGACAATTCAGAATTTGGAAGCTATCACATACAGTCTTAGGAAAGAAAGATCCAGAACTGTTCTCCAAGAATTTTCTTTCTTTGACACATACATCCTTGAATATAAACCTTTCCCCATCTAGGCAGGAGGAACTGGTTGCATCTCTCTTTGGGACAGCATGTGATAAAGGACAGGTGGAAATAACAGAGTCTGGTCTGGTAGATGAGGGATTACCCCCTGGAAAGGAGGAATTTCCTTTCACTGTCATCTGTAACCTTGATGAATGATCTTCAGAACCTAAGTGTCTGAAATCATCTGCTGCCAAAGAGAAAAGTGAAGATTCAGACTTTCTGGAAAGGAAATGGGGCTGCCAGGGTGTGTGTGTGTGTTAAGGTCCCTTAAATAGTCATTCTGACTTGTCGGTCCTGTCCTTGGTTTTGGGAGGTTCCAAAATTATTTTTGTCATTTCATCTTAAACGTCTGTTCATCTGCATTTTGTTGAGACAGTTTGTTTTGTTTTTTGTTAAAACTGGATAAGGGGTTAGAGAATCATGTAGAAAATTCCCTTCCTAACTCCATTCTCTCAATCTCGTCCACTAACCACTTAAAGCTTATCTAAAAAATAAATGACTATGTTCCTGTACTAACTCCTTTTGAATGCTGATACATCACAGTATATCCCAACCATATCCATCTTCTTCCCCTACGTTTAATCTTTTATTCCTACCGGCATGTCTTAACCTTATAACTTGACATAAGTCATACTTTGTAAACAGTACTAGCTAAATTCAAAGTCTAGGTTTTGTTGTCATGATGCAACAAATTTGTATTTTCTTATGTATACTCTGACCAGTTCAACTCTCAGCTAGAGCGTCTTCTGCGTGGAGACATGCGTGAATGGGCGTACCTTCGTTGAAGGTTGTGCATTAGGGCTGGCAACATAGCACGTAAAAATCTACTGCCAATCATTAGCGGACCGGAGTTCCGCTGTGGCGACCCCTAACCGGGAAAAGCAGACCGGAGTTCCACTGTGGCGACCCCTAACCGGGAAAAGCCGAAAGACACAACAACTACATTTTGTTTACTTTATTGATTATTGTAATTTGTGCATTAAAATTTACTGTTACTCATGGAGCTTTTGTCTCCGGGCCTCTGCTGAAAAAGGACCTGTGTCCATTCAGACTTTCCCGGTAAACAAATGTTAAATAAATAAATTAATCTGGAAAAAGAAGGCTAAAAAATGTTAAGAGATTCCCTGTAACAACTTATGCCTTTCACCACACTTTTTGAACACCTCTGCAGCAGAGGGGCCAAAAATTAAACCTCTATCCAAAGGAGAACTTAAACTTAATTTTTTATCATTATCTGGGAGATTCTAAGAACTCAGCCTGGCAAACTTCCTCAGAACAATACTAGTGGCCATAGCCCTGGAAGAGTCTATATTAGAAGCACGAACGGTCAGAATGTCAACAACCTCTTGAGCGACACGTGTCAAACGACCATTTCAGCGAACGGTCACATCATCGATTTCTGTCCAAGGCCTTGATCAGAACAAGCATCTCTTTTACATTTACGAGGTTGCATCTGTCTTTGATGTCCTGCATACATTGCAGTCTTATCCCTCCTGAAACTGTTCCCTTGGAAAGAAATCGATGATGTGGCCGTTCACTGTAATGGTTGTTTGACACATCCGTGTCGATCAAGAGATTGTCAACATTCCGACTGTTCATGCTTCTAATATAGACTCGCCCTGGAAGCTGTATCAACTGAGTCATACATACATACATTGTAAACAGTGAGTAGTGACATGTACAGTAGAAAAAATTATTTAAAGCAGATTTTTCCTCACAAGATGAATCTGCAGACAAAACATTCCTCATGCTTCCATAATTATATAGAACAAACTAACGTAGGAGCCTGACAATGCAAAATTCTAAAAATCAAAGTTGCAGGAGCATATACTTCTTTCCATATTTATTAACAATCTTCCCATCCTTACCAGAAAGAGTAGGCTTGGGATAAAATGTGACAGCCCCATTACATATCATTGTACTGATGAGACAAAGAAAGGCTTCAGGTCTAGGTCTAGCAGGTCCACCCAGGAAGATGGTGACAATTGCAGTTCAAGGATGGTCTACGGCTTGTCATGAAAGATGAAGAGGGACAATAAGGATCCCATTTGAACAACTGTCAACTAGAGGAACAACCGATAGCTTGAGAACACCGATTTGAGGAACAAAATTTAAATGCACTTACTTGTCACTACTCGTCTACAACTACAGCAGCACTGCGCAGGGTGCAGCTCAGCACACAATTGTGCAATAAATGGCAATTTACACAACAAATCAAATGACTAGAGAGAGGACATACAGTGCAAGGAAGGAGACTGAAGCTTTGTAAAATAAGTCCCATATGATAAAGGCTATTGCAATAGTGACCTAATAAACCATATCCATCAATTTTATTTTGCCTCAAACACAGGTAATGCATGCTAGTCTTTTATGGGGCCTGGGTGATGGAACAGTCTCTCTGTAGTTGACCTAAATCTGTTGCATCACAAAATAAAATATCAATGGCAGAATACATTACTAACATTGTGACTCTTGAGGAGGTTGGAATCCTGGAGTTGTGACAAACTTTGCAAGCTGGTAAGACAATCCATAAACAGCTGCATGAATACTGTACCAGTCTTCCAACAGATATTGTTTGAAGAGTTAGAGAATAAGGAAGCAGTGGAGATATTCCTGTCTGTGACAATACACAGATTGTGACTTGTTTTGCTGAATTATGTCAGTCACAAAACAATGAAACAATTCTGAGACTTCCTTGATTAGCACAGCCAATGAAGACGTCACCACTCATGCAGCAGAAGCAGGCAGCCACTGAAACCAAGGTCTTTGCTTCTTGTGGACCACATTAAGCAGAAGAGTGATCGGTCATCTGTCACACTCCATCAAGTGATGAAATGCAGATGTCAAATGGGATGCGACTGTAAAGCATCTGTTAATAGGGTGCACTTAACTGACTCAGGAAATACGCTTGTCACAACTGATACCCAACAATAAAAGTCCGTAATAATGGATGACAGAGAGACCACGTAATAATGGATGAGAGAGAGACCAGAAGACCTAACAAGGCAAATAATGGATACTCAAAATAAACCACAAGACATCTGTATTAATAATCTTTTTTCCCAAAGAAATTATGAACTTACAAATATTTGAAGAAAATGCATATTAAACAACTACAAGGGAAAAACAGCAGACATACTCGTGACATGAAGGGTTTGATTTGGTCATCCATTCTCCCTACTAAGTGTGCCGTGTGAGAGTAATGAACAGGTTAAAAATGGATTTCAGTGGATTTTATTCTGAAAATGTAAAATAAATACTCTGCATTTCAGTTTGTAGAGTGCACTTGGCAAAAACATATAGCTTGGCATTCAGTGTTATTAGGAGTCTGAAGTAAAATATTTTACCTTTTACCAACTATGCAGTTTGTGAAATTCTCTATCTACAAGCAGGTCAAGACGAACTCTTGTATGCAAGCTGTGTCTCGTCAACAGGACGTGCAAGATAAGAGCAAGGCCGAGGAGTTATTCTTCAGGAACAGAATGTGTGAAATATGGAAAACAAACCATCAGCAGACCAGCTTCAAAAGAAAGACTTATTATTCTGGCAAATTCTCTAAACTGCTGATACAGACAGAAAAAACACTATAAAGACTGGGACTTTTTCTTTTGTATGAGAGAGTTTGATTTTCCTATTTCTTACAGATCTGATGCTGTAAGCTGAAGTACAGCTTTGTTATTTGTGTATATCTTTCATTGTTAAACTAGATGTCTACTTCGTATGCAGAGTAAATGAATGTCGTTAACAGCTGAACTGATCTTGGTGTTTTCATTGAGTAAAGGTACAGACTACCTGAGTAGTGTATTGCAAATTTAGATTTTACATGCCGCTCAAAATGTTTTCTCTCTAAACTGTCTGTTCCGATACGAATGAGCTCTACTGAGCTTACATGCTCTTAGGGGCAAGCTTATCAAAGATCATTCAGTACCTGCTGCTGAACGTACCAATAATAATCTCAGTGTCACAACATGTAGCACGCACGCGCACACACACTACTTCAGAAGGCTGCGGGTTCTATTCCCACACCAAGATGATGGATTACTGACACTGCAGTGTAGCACAATGGAGATGCTGAACTCCTCAGCAAGTCATCCTGGTGATGAGTGTGCTATACAACTATCCAATTGTTTACGGTAAGAAAAGTACCACAAACAAACACAGTTAGCCAGCAAATTCGCAGTTGAACATAAACCAAAAACAGATTATGAAAATTCCGACTTTATTAACAAAAATTACAGACCGGTTTCGGCATAAACATGCCTTCCTCAGTGTAAGAGTAACAGACATATAAAATATAATAAAATATGCAAATTTATACTCAAAGTTAACCAATGAGCATCAGTAAACTATCAGTGCTCATGAATAATATATGAGAATAAAATAAAAAAAAATAAAAAATACAAAAAACTGGGAACCAGGACTATGATCCTGACCTCTGATAAGTTATTTTAAATAATTATAATTTATGTAGAATTAGCAATTCATTTTTGTGTGAGAACCTTGATAATCAATATTTATTAAATGAAAAAACTAAATCTAATCACAAATATTGCATAAAATTAAACAAATAATCAATTGTAATATAACAAAAATATATAAGGGAATCACAATATATTAAGTGATGTGTATAAAATATCTATATTGTATACATATATTAAATGTATAAATAAAAATTAATTTTTATATTCATAAACAAAATTATAATGGTCATGCACATACTAATAAAAGTATGATAGTCTGATCTGATTCAAAAAAATGTTTTCAAATCTTATTGACACATATGGCTATATTATACCCGATAGCTATATTGAAAGTTGTAGAAGTGCCATTCCCCATAAAAACTGTGGTTATGAATGGTCATTGAGTCCAAGCGGAAACAGTGAACCTGATAGCTAATTCATTTAATTAAACAATAGTTAGATACCATTCCCCATATAATTGTTATTATAAATGGTCATTTAGTCCAGGTGAAAACAATGAACCCAGACTAATGATCCAATATTTCTCCTTATGATCCAATATACCGTGCCAACCTTGTGTATTACTACAATCACCAACAATTTTATCTATAATCATAAACTTGAACTGTGCTTGTTGGTGTTTTAGAACATGCCAATATAAAGCATTTGTTTCCTTTTTGTTTCTAATATCGCTCCGATGTTCATTCATACGTGTCCTAAGTGGCCTAGAGGTCTGGCCCACATAAAATGCCCCACAATTACATGAGGCTAGATAGACCACCCAGTCACTACTACAGTTGCCAAAGATTTTACAATCAAAATCCTTGCTGGTGTTGCGACTAGAAAAATGCTTAGTCTTGGTGATCTGTTTGCAGGATCCACAATGGCCACACGGGAAGGTACCCGACAGTTCATGTCCTGTGATAGTAAATTGTTTGTAAATTGCTCCCCCACTACCTATGTGTTTGTAATGGGATAGTAAGGAACCCAATGTTTTTCCTTTCCTGTATGAAAATTTACATTCATCCCCCAAAAGCACTAGTTGTTCGTTAGCCATTAATATGTTCCAGTGTCTGTTTATAATATCTCTGATGGCATAGTAATTTCTACCATATGTTGTTATAAATCTAATGGTAGGTGTCTTGGAATCTACAGAGGTTGTCTTGTAATCCAACATAGTCTTTCTATTAGTTTTGGAGGATCGTGTCCATGCTTGATTAATGTCTTGTGTTTTATATCCTCTGTTGACAAATCTACGATATAAATCTTGAGTAGCTGTCTCATAGTCTGATTTGGTGGAACTAAGGCGCTTCATGTGCATGAATTGTGATACCGGGATGTTCCTGATGGTGTGGCATGGGTGCATGCTAAAAGCATGTAACAGGGTGTTATATTGTGGATATTTGCAGAACGCTCTAGTAGCTAAGGTATGATCTGGGTTCCTCGAGATAGTTACATCAAGAAAGTTAATGGTCTGTGCATCAAAAGTGATGGAAAATTCGATACCCCAGATATTGCCATTGAGATACTCTACAAATTCCTGCAAATATCCAGCATCCGCACGCCACACCATCCAGCAATCATCCAGGTACCTGCGCCAAATATCCATTTCAACCAAATAGATGTTGTGAGATACATCGTAAATCATACATTCTTCAAAGAATGCCATAAATAGGTCGGCATAAATGGGAGCAAAGGAAGCCCCCATTGCCGTCCCCTGAAGCTGCCAATAGCACTGGCCTTGGAAATACAAGACATTTTTATTAAGTACATGTTCTGACATGCAAATTAATAGCGTGTTAAACCCCGGTGGATACATACTACTGCTATCGAACCAATATTTAAGGGCTTGTAAACCAGCCCAGTGTGGTATGCTGGTGTATAGAGCTTTAACATCCAATGAGCACATTAACCACTCTGGCTCCAATTGTGTGTCTTCAATAATTTTAAGGAACTGTGTGGTATCCTGTAGCCTTGCCCGAACCAAACCCAAAAGCGGTTTAAGACAGTAAGTCAGGAAGGCCGACAATGGCTCGGTTAAGGATCCAATACCCGAAACGATTGGTCTACCTGGAGGATTGGTTATTGATTTGTGAATTTTTGGTAGTAGATATAGAATTTGCTTGCAGGGATCCTTGACCGTAAGTTGTTTGACACAGCTCTTGGAAATGATACCTTCTTCACATGCTAGATTTAGGAAAGAATCAATTTCCTTCTTGAAATTCGGGGTAGGGTTAATGGCCATGTTCATATAACATGCCGTATTAGACAACTGAGTTAAACCCTCATGAAGATAATCACTCATGTTTTGAACTACCACTGCCCCACCTTTGTCTGCACTTAATATGACAATATCCTTGTTGTTACGTAACTCATGAAGAGCTATGCTCTCTTCCTGTGTAAGATTATGTCCCAACATAGTGTATCCATGATTTTGAAAGTGTAACTCTCTGAAGACAGATTGCATAAAAATGGATACATTCTTATTCATTGGAGGCTGAAACTCAGATTTGCCAAATCTGAATTTGTTGGATCTTTGAGAGGTATTATCTGCAAAGAACAATTTAAGATTCAAACTACGACAAAAATTCAGAACATCTGTGACCATGTGAAATTCACTGGAATAGAAGCCTGGAATAAAATTAAGCCCTTTATTCAAAAGATTCTGTTGATCACAAGACAAACTTAAATTGGATAGATTTAAAACATTTTGATTTTGTTGCTGATGCTGACTTATGTTAGAAAGTTCTGAATCAATCCCTCCAGGGATTGCTCTAATGGGTCTTTTCTTATGCTTCCGTCCCCCCTATGTTTGGAGCCATTTCTAAAGGGATAGTTCTATTTGTTTTCTTTCTATGTGGCGATTCCCTGTCCCCTGTGTTCTCATAATCTGTCAGAGAGGCATCCTCTCCTGAGGTGCTAATGTTGGAACCATCTCTGATTTTTAGAATAGATCTAGGTCTCTTCTTAGTACGATTCGGGGCAAACACAGCAAATCTGACAGAGCGATTAAGCTCAAAGGGACGTCCCCTTTGATGGTCAGAATAATCCCTATGAAATTTTTTGATTTTCCTTTCTTTAACAGTTTTCTCATGGCTTGTCAAATCTTTAGATAGTTTCTTCAGATGATCCTGAAATTTAGAGGAGGACTCATGTTTTTTACAATCAGAACATAAAGTTTTCACTTCTTGGATATTTTCATCCACTATCCTCTCATAATACTGTAGAAGAACATTCACAAATAGCATAGACCCTAATTGTAAAGTTTCCTTCCAATCCTTATTCAACTTATCATCTGGTCTACCTACTAGAGGTTGGAGCCGTATTCTTAAGCCCCTAGGTGCAATACTTTTATTTGAATAGGCTCTAAACAATTTTAAATGCCATATATTTGACCTTAAATTTTAAGGCCTTTGGTAAGGGAGAGAAAAGATAGATCACAATTAGATGACATCTGTTGTTCTATATTAGTTGGATTACTGCTTGGTGAGGCATTGATCCCAAAGACCCCAATGTCCTCCCGATCAGCACATAATCCTGATAATATGCTTTCCAGGTCCATGCTGTGAATGCGTGTCCAAATCTACTACTACTCAACAAAAATATAAGAAAATTATATGTTGACAAACCAAAAGAAACCTAAATCATAAAATGTTTAAGCCAAAGTTGGTCTAGGGTACCACAAATCGATCCAAAAAGACTTCTTAGTTGATTATCTTTTACATAGTATCTAGACATATGTGACTATATTGGTCTGTAACACAGTACTGTCTTAGAACATCTATAAGTTTGTTTTTTGACTTCATATGTATGGACTGCATTTATCTATCTAGGTTGTCACATCATATTGCTATGTTCTAAAATGACATTTTAGATTTTGAATTTACGAATAGGGTTTTTTTTTTACATATTATTACAACTACTATTATCTTATATTGAACATCATTGGTAGATTTTTGACATTTTTTGTTTCTCCTTAATACCAACATTACATTGTTAATATATTGTTCCACCATTTGATGTGGATTTGACTTTATACTATATTTTTGTGACAGTGGGACCCATAGAAAATATATATAATTTAGAATAATAATAATATCATATGTTAGCATTACCAATCAGGTTTGACAGCATTCCTGAACTTTTAAATATCTGACACTTTTGGGTCATTCAACAAAATAAATGTGTTGGACAATTATTTGGTAGCTTTACATTACTAGTTTCCTGGTCTCCTTTGGGTTATACATTACATTGTTGAATCATTTCTCTTTCATGTGAATACTAGACACTTCCAGAGTGTTGTATAGATTTCTGGGTCTCTTTTTGGATCGATTTGTGGTGCCCTAGACCAACTTTGGCTTAAACATTTTATGATTTAGGTTTCTTTTGGTTTGTCAGCATATATTTTTCTTATATTTTTGTTGAGTAGTAGTAGATTTGGACACGCATTCACAGCATGGACCTGGAAAGCATATTATCAGGATTATGTGCTGATCGGGAGGACATTGGGGTCTTTGGGATCAATGCCTCACCAAGCAGTAATCCAACTAATATAGAACAACAGATGTCATCTGATTGTGATCTATCTTTTCTCTCCCTTACCAAAGGCCTTAAAAAAAAATTAGGTCAAATATATGGCATTTAAAATTGTTTAGAGCCTATTCAAATAAAAGTATTACACCTAGGGGCTTAAGAATACGGCTCCAACCTCTAGTAGGTAGACCAGATAAGTTGAATAAGGATTGGAAGGAAGCTTTACAATTAGGCTCTATGCTATTTGTGAATGTTCTCCTACAGTATTATGAGAGGATAGTGGATGAAAATATCCAAGAAGTAAAAACTTTATGTTCTGATAGTAAAAAACATGAGTCCTCTTCTAAATTTCAGGATCATCTGAAGAAACTATCTAAAGATTTGACAAACCATGAGAAAACTGTTAAAGAAAGGAAAATCAAAAAATTTCATAGGGATTATTCTGACTATCAAAGGGGACGTTCCTTTGAGCTTAATCACTCTGTCAGATTTGCTGTGTTTCCCTGAATCGTACTAAGAAGAGACCTAGATCTATTCTAAAAATCAGAGATGGTTCCAACATTAGCACCTCAGGAGAGGATTCCTCTCTGACAGATTATGAGAACACAGGGGACAGGGAATCGCCACATAGAAAGAAAACAAATAGAACTATCCCTTTAGAAATGGCTCCAAACATAGGGGGGAGCGGAAGCATAAGAAAAGACCCATTAGAGCAATCCCTGGAGGGATTGATTCAGAACTTTCTAACATAAGTCAACATCAGCAACAAAATCAAAATGTTTTAAATCTATCCAATTTAAGTTTGTCTTGTGATCAACAGAATCTTTTGAATAAAGGGCTTAATTTTATTCCAGGCTTCTATTCCAATGAATATCACATTGTCACAGATGTTCTGAATTTTTGTCGTAGTTTGAATCTTAAATTGTTCTTTGCAGATAATACCACTCAAAGATCCAACAAATTCAGATTTGGCAAATCTGAGTTTCAGCCTCCAATGAATAAGAATGTATCCATTTTTATGCAATCTGTCTTCAGAGAGTTACACTTTCAAAATCATGGATACACTATGTTGGGACATAATCTTACACAGGAAGAGAGCATAGCTCTTCATGAGTTACGTAACAAGGATATTGTCATATTAAGTGCAGACAAAGGTGGGGCAGTGGTAGTTCAAAACATGAGTGATTATCTTCATGAGGGTTTAGCTCAGTTATCTAATACGGCATGTTATATGAACATGGCCACTGACCCTACCCCGAATTTCAAGAAGGAAATTGATTCTTTCCTAAATCTAGCATGTGAAGAAGGTATCATTTCCAAGAGCTGTGTCAAACAACTTACGGTCAAGGATCCCCGCAAGCAAATTCTACATCTATTACCAAAAATTCACAAATTAATAACCAATCCTCCAGGTAGACCAATTGTTTCGGGTATTGGATCCTTAACCGAACCACTGTCGGCCTTCCTGACTTACTATCTTAAACCACTTTTGGGTTTGGTTCGGACAAGGCTACAGGATACCACACAGTTCCTTAAAATTATTTAAGACACACAATTGGAGCCAGAGTGGTTAATGTGCTCATTGGATGTTAAAGCTCTATACACCAGCATACCACACTGGGCTGGTTTACAAGCCCTTAAATATTGGTTCGATAGCAGTAGTATGTATCCACCGGGGTTTAACACGCTATTAATTTGCATGTCAGAACATGTACTTAATAAAAATGTCTTGTATTTCCAAGGCCAGTGCTATTGGCAGCTTCAGGGGATGGCAATGGGGGCTTCCTTTGCTCCTATTTATGCCGACCTATTTATGGCATTCTTTGAAGAATGTATGATTTACGATGTATCTCACAACATCTATTTGGTTGAAATGGATATTTGGCGCAGGTACCTGGATGATTGCTGGATGGTGTGGTGTGCGGATGCTGGATATTTGCAGGAATTTGTAGAGTATCTCAATGGCAATATCTGGGGTATCGAATTTTCCATCACTTTTGATGCACAGACCATTAACTTTCTTGATGTAACTATCTCGAGGAACCCAGATCATACCTTAGCTACTAGAGACTTCCGAAAATATCCGCAATATAACACCCTGTTACATGCTTCTAGCATGCACCCACGCCACACCATCAGGAACATCCCGATATCACAATTCATGCACATGAAGCGCCTTAGTTCCACCAAATCAGACTATGAGACAGCTACTCAAGATTTATATCGTAGATTTGTCAACAGAGGATATAAAACACAAGACATTAATCAAGCATGGACACGATCCTCCAAAACTAATAGAAAGACTATGTTGGATTACAAGACAACCTCTGTAGATTCCAAGACACCTACCATTAGATTTATAACAACATATGGTAGAAATTACTATGCCATCAGAGATATTATAAACAGACACTGGAACATATTAATGGCTAACGAACAACTTAGAGTGCTTTTGGGGGATGAATGTCAATTTTCATACAGGAAAGGAAAAACATTGGGTTCCTTACTATCCCATTACAAACACATAGGTAGTGGGGGAGCAATTTACAAACAATTTACTATCACAGGACATGAACTGTTGGGTACCTTCCCGTGTGGCCATTGTGGATCCTGCAAACAGATCACCAAGTCTAAGCATTTTTCTAGTCTCAACACCAGCAAGGTTTTTGATTGTAAAATCTTTGGCAACTGTAGTAGTGACTGGGTGGTCTATCTGGCCTCATGTCATTGCGGGGCATTTTATGTGGGCCAGACCTCTAGGCCACTTAGGACACGTATGAATGAACATCGGAGCGATATTAGAAACAAAAAGGAAACAAATGCTTTATATCGGCATGTTCTAAAACACCAACAAGCACAGTTCAAGTTTATGATTATAGATAAAATCGTTGGTGATTGTAGTAATACACAAGGTTGGCACGGTATATTGGATCATAAGGAGAAATATTGGATCATTAGTCTGGGTTCATTGTTTTCACCTGGACTAAACGACCATTTATAATAACAATTATATGGGGAATGGTATCTAACTATTGTTTAATTAAATGAATTAGCTATCAGGTTCACTGTTTCCGCTTGGACTCAATGACCATTCATAACCACAATTTTTATGGGGAATGGCACTTCTACAACTTTCAATATAGCTATCAGGTATAATATAGCCATATGTGTCAATAAGATCTGAAAACATTTTTTTGAATCAGATCAGACTAGCATACTTTTATTAGTATGTGCATGACCATTATAATTTTGTTTATGAATATAAAAATTAATTTTTACTTATACATTACAATATATGTATACAATATAGATACTTTATACACATATATCTTATATCATTTAATATATTGTGATTCCCTTATATATTTTTGTTATATTACAATTGATTACTTCTTTAATTTTATGCAATATTTGTGATTAGATTTAGTTTTTTCATTTAATAAATATTGATTATCAAGGTTCTCACACAAAAATTAATTGTTAATTCTACATAAATTATAATTATTTAAAATAACTTTTCAGAGGTCAGGATCATAGTCTTGGTTCCCAGTTTTTTGTATTTTTTATTTTTTTTATTTTATTCTCATATATTATTCATGAGCACTGATAGTTTACTGATGTTCATTGGTTAACTTTGAGTATAAATTTGCATATTTTATTATATTTTATATGTCTGTTACTCTTACACTGAGGAAGGCATTTTTATGCCGAAACCGGTCTGTAATTTTTGTTAATAAAGTCGGAATTTTCATCATCTGTTTTTGGTTTATGTTCAACTGCGAATTTGCTGGCTAGCTGGCTGTGTTAGTTTGTGGTACTTTCCGGCTGTGCATTACCCACGTGCACAGCAATTGGTTTTGCTTATGGTAAGAAAAGACAATTTTCTGGTCTAGAGCCTATGTCCTTGATGGACAGTGGCAGTCCATAAATCACCTCTGTGTAAATCAAATTTGAGTGCCACATTTGGGTTGCATGGCTAGGCTTTTAAGGGTCCTAGTGGTTGTTAGCATAACCAACACCTATGAACAAAGGCAGAGTTTACATGTAACAATTTGTCATGATCATACCTGCAATGGTGAGCACGTTCAGGTTTGATGCTGCAGCATTTTGGGCACTTGTAGATCACTTCACCTGGCTTCAGCTGCAAGCTGTCCATGTACTCCTTTGTTGCATTGCCCTTGGGCACGGCACCCTAAGTACGAGAAAGATGGAGTTAATAGAATGATGGTCACTTAACTGAGAAACAAAGTCACTATAAACAGTGCCTTCTACAGCCATTCCAAATTCAGCATGAGGGCAGACATTCAAGTCCCCAACAGATGGCAATAAAACATACCAGGAAAGGAGGATATTGAGAGTATGAACAAAATTTGATAAACACAAAGATGAATTGTGATACAAGGGACTACCTCAAAATTTGAAAAAAAGTGCAGAATATTCGCTTTTTAATCTACTATACCAACAATCACTTCACATCCTATTTTTGTATTCAAGGCACCCGAAGAATCAAAATGTGTGCGTTAAGAATACAAACTAATGCAGACCAAAGTGACGGCCACAAGGAAATGTTGATACCAGAAGGAATACTGCTCCACCTTACTTTGGTACAACCCCAATAAAACAGCAATTGCACAAAGCGAAGTCATACGTGTCACTCGGCAAAAAAGTAGACATTTGACGGACATACTCATGTAGCATGTAACAACTAGGTTTCTAAACCATCATGGAGCATATAAACAAGTGGGTTTCTACCTACTGTCAATCATCACTTAACTTTTGTACTTCTTCGGCACTACCAAATCCTGCTAGTACATGGGTATTACCATCTCTTGTGCCCTGGGGATGCCAGGGTTGTACACCTGGGCTGCTCTACATCCAGTTGTTCTAACAACATCATAATAGCCAATAAGTCATAAACAACACCTATCCTCAGTGAAAATGAAGCTTGTAACTAATAGCAGTGTACAGCAAGTCTGGGGGTGGGTGGGGTAATTTCACTACTGCAAGTGCCTCCCTTAAATATCTACTCTTACGATAGGCATGTTGTATAACTGTAGTAATGGTCAACTGCCTTCGCTTTTCACGTAGGTGGAATGTTTCGGGTATGGTGAATATTCACTCTACGCTGTATTTGTTGCTATCATAACCTCCTAGCACTCATTCACTGGCTGGTGTTTAGGATGGTGTGCTACTGTTTGACAAAGATTTTTCAACTACATAACGTGATCATATCTGCAATGAGAAGCATATTCAGGTCTGATGCCACAGCAGGGTGTGTGTGTGTGTGTGTGTGTGTGTGTGTGTGTGTGTGTGTGTGTGTGTGTGTGTGTGTGTGCGCGCATGTGTGTGTGTATGTGTGTGCGTGCGTGTGTGTGTGTCCTGGTTATTTAGATTTTTTTCTTGCATTTTGGCCTAGGTTGTGGATGAAAAAGGTCTTTGGATTAGCTTGGTTAAACTGTTACATAAACTAAATAAATAAAACATTACAAGTTCATTTTTTCCCACATGGACTCCTGCAGCAGCACAAAACAGGGACATACCCCAAGGTACACAATTCTTCACAAACAAGACGGAGTACCACAGCTCATCGGACAGAATAAAGTCAGAGGGTATTCTTTCCAGACCTTTATCCACTAATGTGCCAAATGCATCAGAAGAAGAAAAAAATAATTTTATGATAAGATGACCAAAACTCAAGCATTTCTCTTATGTTAGCAATGACTCATTCTCAGGAAATAGAAAGTGGCAAAGCAGATAATCTTAAGGAAGTGGAAGCAGCCAGTTTAAATCTGTACAGCAAGTGAGTCAGTATCGTTCCAAACAAATCTGCTCTGACCCAAAGTTCGGTCAATGCATGGGCAGTGCTATACTGGGACATGTGGCCCAAGCGCGCCCTGGTCAATGCCCCAGTAAAAAAAACATACACCTGTTTTTAACTTTTTTTTATTATTATTTATTTATTTATTTATTTTAACTTTTACAAACATGGACTTGCTGTGTTTTCCATGATGCACTTTCATATTTTCACAGTACAAAATTCTGTGAATACTGTACAGAGCATCATTACAAGGCTTTCTGGTAGAGCCACTGCAGGTTTTTTTTTTTTTCCTGTGGCGTTTGCTTAAGCAGCTCTGACTACCTGGCATAACTGGCCAGAATGAGATAAACTCTGCACAAACTGCCACACTACCTTCGACACCAGTGAGAACTGCACATCACTTAACTTGACACTGCTGATAGCTCAGTCTTCAAAAAAGGTAGATGCGAGTCTGCTTGTTTAAAAAATATAATTAAAATTACTGGGAGAATGATTACTTTAATAAGAGATTACTGGAACAACATATGATTATGGTACTACTTATTAACGAAAGGCTGCTAATCAACCAATGACTCCTGAAGTAGCTCAAGTCTGTATGCATTGCAAATTATTTTTGCTAATTTTGAATACATTTGACTCTTTCAGAACTTTAACAACTAGGGATGCTAGCAGGATTTTGTGAGACAGTGGTTGGTCAGCGGTGATGGTACAATCCCAAATGGTGCAAGCAGGTTAATTACTCCATTAAACAAGCAGCAAAAATGAATAATGTCACATAAAATATGTAACTTTTTGCTTACTAACTATATCAGTGCTGGGAAAGCTCATTTGTTTGCCATCTGGATTAGGCACAGGGATAGTAGACCCTCCTCTTTTTGTAGATACATGGCCAGTTTTAAACTAGATGGGAATGGCAGAAGTAGAGAGAGAGAGATGTGCTCATAATGTGTGCATCTATTACAGATCATTATTTGACATCAAGCAACCGAACAATGCATCCTTACAACTCTCTAGTCAAAGGCCTTTGCAAGGCAGTTTGTGAAGAAAATGAACACGGCTATGCCTGCATTCTCCCAAGAGTTATTTTGCAGCGAATGGTTTAAAACAGTGTAAAACGGTTACTTCTGGCAGCAGTGCTGTTTCAGTGCTCACTGTTCATTCTTACCTCGGATTCCTCATTCTGTTCATTCTTACCTCGGATTCCTCATTCTGTTCATTCTTACCTCTGATTCCTCATTCTGTTCATTCTTACCTCGGATTCCTCATTCTGTTCATTCTTACCTCGGATTCCTCATTCTGTTCATTCTTACCTCGGATTCCTCATTCTGTTCACTTACCTCGGATTCCTCATTCTGTTCATTCTTACCTTGGATTCCTCATTCTGTTCACTTACCTCGGATTCCTCATTCTGTTCATTCTTACCTCGGATTCCTCATTCTGTTCATTCTTACCTCGGATTCCTCATTCTGTTCATTCTTACCTCGGATTCCTCACTCTGTTCATTCTTACTTTGGATTCCTCATTCTGTTCACTTACCTGGGATTCCTCATTCTGTTCATTCTTACTTTGGATTCCTCACACTGTTCATTCTTACTTTGGATTCCTCATTCTGTTCATTCTTACTTTGGATTCCTCATTCTGTTCACTTACCTCGGATTCCTCATTCTGTTCATTCTTACTTTGGATTCCTCATTCTGTTCATTCTTACTTTGGATTCCTCATTCTGTTCACTTACCTCGGATTCCTCATTCTGTTCACTTACCTCGGATTCCTCATTCTGTTCATTCTTACCTCGGATTCCTCATTCTGTTCATTCTTACCTCGGATTCCTCATTCTGTTCATTCTTACTTTGGATTCCTCATTCTGTTCATTCTTACTTTGGATTCCTCATTCTGTTCACTTACCTCGGATTCCTCGTTCTGTTCACTTACCTCGGATTCCTCGTTCTGTTCACTTACCTCGGATTCCTCACTCTGTTCATTCTTACTTTGGATTCCTCATTCTGTTCATTCTTACTTTGGATTCCTCATTCTCCACAGAGCAGTGCCATTAATATCCTGCCTGACGGATATCTGTTTCTAGAACATGTTTCTTGTTAACAGGAACATCATTTACGGGAATTTTTTTTTCAGTATGACACTGAACAAATTATCATTCAGTCCTTCATGGTTTCTTTTTATTTCGGTCTTTGGAATGAACTGAAAGGGAGTATGTTCCACAGGGAAAAGGGCTGAATGACAACAATAAAGTTGGTGTTCTTCTTTTGGCTTTTCCCGGTTAGGGGTCACCACAGCGGAACTCCGGTCCACTAATGATTAACAGTAGATTTTTACAGTGCCAAGGTGCCAGCCCGACACCCAACCTTCAACGAAGGCATGCCCATTCACACATGTCGTTCGAATGACACTCTACTGCGGGGAGGACATGTAGACTCCACACAGAAGGCGCTCCAGATGAGAATCGAATAGGAGAACCTCTTGCTGTAAGGCGACAATGCTACTGCTGCACCACCGCCGCATAACGACAATAAAGTGGCAGGACAAAACAGAAGCAGACAGGAATGTTGATCCTCCTGTATATGTTCAAGCCTGCAAACCTAGACTTTAACGTTAGTCTCTCCATGCTCCTACTCTTCTTTTACTGTAATACAGTCCTAGGTCTGAGTAATCTCTCAAGTAGTTTACTTACATGGATAAGCATATGAAACATGGATGCAAAAAACTCCCTTACCAGCCTCAGTAAAAAGCTGAGATCCCTCATAAAATCCTCCAAAGCTAGTTACGAAAATAAAATTGCCAAAGATTCCAAAGACAACAACAAGGCATTCTATAGCTATGTCAAGAATCTAAATGGCAATGCTCAGATCTGCTCTGAGCTACAACAGAATGGCATTATATATACTGATCCCAAGGATATTACCAATATCTTGGCAGATCAATTCAGTGCCAACTTCACCCCCCTCTCACCCCCTAAACAGCCCATCTCAATACCAGAAGATTGCCAAATTCTGGTAATAACGGCCACATGGGTAAAAGATGCACTCTCCAAAGCTAAGAATACAGCATCCATGGGACCAGATGACATCCCGGGCTGTGTATTACATGAACTACAAAATGAACTAGGACCTCACCTAAGTGTCATGTTTAATCACAACCTCACCTTACGCTTCGTGCCCACTGAGTGGTGCACAGCTACAGTTATCCCACTCCACAAAGGGAGATCCACCTTGGATCCCAGGAACTAACGCCCTATCAGTCTGACGAGCCTGATCTGCAAGGCCATGGAACTTATAAACAAAGACATTGGCAACCTTCAAACACTGGACCCACTCAGTTTAGGTTCGTGAAGGGCCAATCCTGTCTCCTGAACCTGACTGACTTCTTCGAATCAGTCTCCAGAGCCGTGGACGAAGGTAAGGTGGTCCACACAGCCTATCTGGACCTTGCCAAGGCCTTTGACACCATCCCCCACTCTGGAATCATAGTTAGACTTACTAAGCTGGGCATTAATCCCTACGTCACTCGATGGGTTGCCAACTGGCTTACTGACAGAACCCACACTATAAAAGTAGCCGACTCCAAATCCAGCTCCAGATAAGTGACAAGTGGAGTACCTCAGGGTACAGTCCTGGGACCGCTCTTGTTTGGCATCTACTTCTCTGAAGTACAGGCCAACACTAAGGGACTCTGGCTAACAAAGTTCGCAGATGACTGCAAACTGGGAGCCATTATTGAAACCCCAAATTATGTGGTTATTCTACAAAAGGGCCTTACAGAAACAGATGCTTGGTGCCAGAGCCATGGGCTCAAGCTCAATGCCAAGAAATGTAGAGTTATCCCCTTTGGGAAAAAAACATGTACCCATGAATTACCAGACAGGTGGCAGTACACTAAACACCGAAAGTGTGATAAGAGACTTAGGGACACAGGTGGACAGTGATCTCACCTTCGATAACCACATCGCCACAACAGTCAGGAAATCCTTCTATGTGGCACACCTCATCACTAAGGGCTTTTCACCCAGAAAAAAGGAGGTCATTGTTCCACTGCACTCATCCCTCATTAGACCCATTATAGAATACAATGCCCCATTTGGTATGTACCTCACAAGACATCTGCAAGAACTGGAAAGGCCACAGAAATACCTCACTAAAAGAATCACAAGCCTAAAGCAGATGCCCTACGCTGACCTCCTTAAAAAACTCCAGCTATACTCTTGTCACATATCGTCTACTCAGAGGTGATCTCTGCTTCACATATAAGGCCATATCAAACCCAGAGCTGCTGGACATGCTACACTTAAAGAAATCCCAATCCCTCGGAGCCACACACTCCAGGGATCTACACCTTGTCATTACAATAAACAAAACATGCTGGAGGGATAGGTTCCTGACCCAGAGACTACCCAGACTCTGGAATAGACTGCCCATACATGTTAAGCAGAGCGCCTGTTTGGCCCTCTTCAAAAGGAACCTTGATGATTGGATGGGAGAAAAGAAATTCACCCCGGGATCACATCAGTCGCCCTGCTAGACAGGGGTCCAGGGAAATAAACAGTGTGGGAAAGAAACAGCCAGGGAATTGTTATGGCTAGGCTTGTATAGGCCCTAGGGCAGACAGCCTAGTACCAACCTGTGAACCTATAAACATTTATGGAGTGGTTCAGATACAAACTGCTGAACAACTCTCTACGCAGGCCTCATTCTGCTTAGAGCTTGGCTCTGAGGTGACAGCATCAACGAGTCTCATTAAAGCTCGACTTCACAAGATACAGTTTATACCTCCTATCAAACAAAATAACTCCCTCACAATTTTCTCAGCAAACTCATGAATCTGCCAACTAGCTTGATGTAATAAAGTAATTTGAATACATACACTGCCATATTTTATATACATACACACACACACCACAAAGGGGGATTGTGTTGGAGAAGTTAGCACCATAAAAGTTAGATTTACAAGACAAAACTCTTAAGGGCAGAAATCTAGGTGTTGATGTACAGTTCCAAAAAAACAAGAAGTCATGTCTTACTATAACATTCCATCTGTGTTGTCGATCTTTAATAATCCTTGACAATGGGTTTGGTTCCAAACCTCAGAACCGAGATGAATGCTTATGTCAGCTCGCACTCTCCAAACTTTCATGCCAGGCTCTACCCATAATGCTCCTCACAGAGATTACCTCAGATTGAGATTGCCAAGAAGTAGCAGTCAAACGTGAAAGGTCATGGATACATGATAGTTAGATTAATTGAGGCCAAATAATGTCCGTAAAGGGAAACTAGCCAAGGGCTAAATTCAGTCTACTAAGAGTCTCAGGATGGGGGAAGGAGGGTAGGGATGTCAAGGTTTGGTGAAGATTGACAACACAGATGGAACGTTATGGTAAGACAACTTGTTTATCTGATGTTGTCAATCTTCACGCAATCCTTGACAGTGGGACAGAGTCCCCGGCTACTTTAGCCTCAGTAGGTCTCACGGAAGAATGCTCCTAAGCACCAGATCGACATGATGCTCGTCTCCTTGAGACCTGACCCAATTTGCAATAAGTGATAAATGTATGATGAGAAGACCAAGTGGCTCCTGCACAAATGTCATCTAAGAAGCTCTGGCAAAGACTGCAGAAGTAGCTACTGCTCTTGTAGAATGGGCTTGAACTGTTTTTGGGAGCTGAAGTCCTTTAGAATGATAAATGAATGTGAAGCAGTCTCTAAGCCACTTGGCCAAGGTAACCTTAGAAACTGGACTACCTAGATGGAAATGCCACAAAAAGTTGGTTTGATTTTCTAAATACTTTAGTCCTGTGAAGTTATAAACATAGTTGTCTGTGCACGTCAAGTAAATGGAGAGCATACTTTCCCTTGTTTGAGAAATTTGAGAAAGATTGGTAACCACAGAGTCTGATTAATATTAGTCTCTGATACAAACTTGGGCAGAAAAGGAAGGATTAGTTTGACGCACAACTCTATCCCTATGAAAAATTAAGTATGGAGGTTCACACAACAGGGCCTGCTGTTCACAGACTCTTCTGGCAGAAGTGATAGCCAGCAAAAATAAGGTTTTCCAAGACAGATATTTTAAGTCACAAGTTGCTGATGGTTCAAAGGGGGTTCCTAGTCAGGGCCTGAAGAACCAAATTGAGATCCCAAGGGGGAAGAGGTTCTTTAAATGGAGATCTTAGCATTAGGAGGCCTTTTAGGAATGCTTTACACAGCTTGTGTGACCATTAGAACGGCACCCTCCAGTCTTATATGAAAGTATGAAATTGCAGCTAGGTGCACTTCAATTGTTGAAGCAGAGGAACAAGACTGGTAAAGTGAAGCCAGAAAATCTAATACTTTGTGGACAGGACTGGAATAAGGATCCATCTCATTATCCAGAGCCCATCTAGCAATTATCCCAGTTACTTTGGTATAATCTCCTTGTAGACTATTTGTGATGAGCGATAAAAATTTGTCGGACAGGTGAGGAAAGAGAAGGATGCCTGGCAAACATGGGGACTGGAGAAGCCATGCAGTGAGCTTGAGGATTTGGAGATTTGGATGCATCATGCCCTCTGGGTGAGACAGTAGATCTGGAACTGGGTCCAGAATCCATAGTTTCTAAATTAAATGAGGCCACAGGAAGGAAATCAAAGTTGTCGAGACCAGAAGGGGGCAATGAGGATTACTGAATTTTCTGTCCTTTAGGCTTTCTTCAGGAACTATGAAATGAGAGGAATGGGGGAAATGCATAAAGCAGACTGGGAAGCCAATAGTGGAGAACAGCATCTCTGAGCGACTCCCCCTGAGGGGGTATTAGGGCAAAGTAACTTCTGCACTTGTTGTTTAGGAGAGAGGCAAAAAGATTGCAGCAAGGTTGGCCCCAGTGGTGAAAAATGTTGTTCACCACTGCTGGACTGAGAGACCACTCATGAGGCAAGAGAATAGTTCTGCTCAGTTTGTCTGCAATCACATTGGAGCTCCCCAGAATGTGCATAGCTGTGAAAAAGCGTTTGGAAGAAATCACCCACTGCCAAACTTCAGAGTGCTTCTCGTCACAATGGGTAAGATGTGCTTCTCGACAAAACGGGTAACATTTGGTTCCCACTTGTTTGTTTATGTATCAGACTACTGACATGTTGTCCATCTGAATTGCTACTTTTCCTAGGGGGAGGACTGTTTTCATCTCTAGTATACTGATCTGGAAGTTGGCCTCCAATTGGGACCATGTGCCTTGGACTGTCCTTCCCAGATAATGCCCCCCACCCTGTCTGGGAAGCATCCATGGTCACTATGGCTTGGGGCTGGGGAAGAATGAATGAACAACCCAAGAGAATCTGGTTGGAGTGTAGCCACCACAACAGGTTGTGTTTGCAGCGACTGGTAATCAGAATTGGGTGAGACATTGGTTGGAGTCTGACAGACCATTGGGACGCTAGCAGCCATTATAATACCAGCATATGGTACCTTACCAAGGGAACTAGGGTGATTGCTGCTGCCATGGAACCTAATGTTTGAAGAAAGTACAGTTGTGTACACTTACCATAAATGTAGATGTTGGAGTACATTCACTGTTGCAGTCATCATATTTGGGTTATCCCTGCCAGGGTAGCCCTCAGCCGGCCCAAATACCAGAGACTTGGTATTTCTGCGTCGGTTGCTGTCGCTTGAGGACTTGACGTCAGGTCATCAGTGGTATAAAAGTAAGGCAGCCGATGCCATTACATCACATTTTCTTGCCCTAACCTGTCAGGAGCCCCCAAAGTAGGAGGTTCTGGTGGAAGAACCCCACCAGTGCAAAATAAATACCAATATGTCCCCTGTAAGGAAAGGAGAACAACAAGGAAGAATGGTAACCAAAGAGGAAAGAGAAAAAAGGGGGATGGAGGGAGGGAAACCAAGACTGCAACAGTGAATACACTCGAACATCTACATTTATGGTAAGTGTACACAACTGTACTATGCTCTTTGTGTTTCACTGTTGCAGTCATCACATTTGGATAGATTCCCAAAGCTGAGGAAATGGATGGAGGCAGTTAAGGAAGCTAGGGGCTGGCTAGGATGTCCTACAAGACTGCAGAGGCAAACCCTGCCCTGGATTTGGAGAAGAGAGACAGGTGGTAATGCTTGGTGAAAGTGTGAACAGATGTCTAGGTGACAGCCTCCAGGACGTCCCTGGTGGGGACTCCTTTGAGGAAAGCTGCAGAGGTGGAGGCTGCTCTGGTGGAGTGTGTCCTGACCCCCTTGGGGGAGGCTTACCATGCTGTTTGTAGCAGAAAAGTACAGTTTTGTACCTACCATAAATGTAGATGTTCGAGTGTTCACACTGCTGCAGTCATTACACTTGGGTTATCCTGCCGTCAGGCGGTCCCGCAGTCGGCCAGAGTTCCAGAGTCTTGGTCCGGCGTCGGTTGTTGTCGCTTCTTCCCTGACGTCAGTGCGCCAGGGTATATAAGATGCATCCGATGCCATTTTCTTCAGTTTTTCTTGCCCCAGATGTCAGGTGCCCCCAAGTAGGTAGGCAATACATATTGTTAATAAAAAACATACATATAAAAATAAAAGCAATACCTTCAGTTACAAGCAAATACACCACAAAGGTTGTATAGGATAGAAAGGTATAGATAAGTCCAGCTAGTTCAGAGGGGATGGAGGGAGGGTAACCTGGACTGCAGCAGTGTGAACACTCTAACATATACATTTATGGTCGGTACAAAACTGTACTATGTTCATCGTGTTACACTGCTGCAGTCATTACACTTGGGTAGAATCCCAAAGCTAAGGTTGGGTGGCTGGTCTATAAAGAGTTAGGATTGGCTATGAGGTCCTGCAGAACTGCAGTGGCAAATCCTGCTCTGGATTTGGAGTAAAGAGGCATGTGGTAATGCTTGGTAAAAGTGTGCACTGAACTCCAAGCTGCAGCCTCCAAAATTTCCTTGGTAGGTACTCCTCTGAGAAAGGCTGTTGAAGTGGCTGGGCCCTATTTGGGACTGATTTTCCATGCTGTGTGTAGCAGTAACGTATATAGTGTCCTATCCATTTGGATACAGTCTGCTTTGAGACAGCCTTGCCCTGTGATCCTGCAGCATATGCTACAAACAGTTGCTCAGTTTTCCTGGAAGCTTTTGTTTTGTCCAAGTAGAAGCATAGCTGCCTGTGTATGTTCAAAGAATGCCGAAGTTTCTCCCCTTTATTCTGGGGGTTTGGATAAAAAGTTGGCAAATGGATGGTTTGGTTAAGAGCCACACTAGATACCACCTTTGGTATAAAGGTAGGGTTTGTCCTTAAAGAAACCCTGTCCTGATGAAAAATTATAAAAGGTTCCACTGCCATTAATGCCTGTAGCTCTGAGACTCTTCGTGCTGAAGTTACTGCCAGGAGCAGAGCTGTTTTCCATGATAAAAATTTTAGATTGACTGTATTGGCTGGCTCAATAGGTGGCAGGGTTAGTTTCTCCAAAACGAAATTGAGGTCCCAAGTTAGTGCTGGTGCTCTCCGGGGCGGTCTTATGTTTTTAGCCCCTCTGAGGTACTGCTCTAGCAAGGGATGACAGAATAAAGGAGGATCCATGTTGTATGTGCTGAAATGGCAGAGGCGTGGATCTTAATTGATGAGAAGGATAGGCCTCTGTCCAGCATCTCAGTTAAGTATTGTAAAATCTGAGGAATGTTTGGAACAAGAGGGTCAAGGCTTTGAGCCTGGTTCCAGGTGCAGAATCTCTTCCATTTTTCTGAGTAAGCTTTCCTGGTGCTAGGCCTCCTGGCCTCCAGAATGACATCCATAACAGCTTTAGAGAGAGGTGTTGCCCGTTTGACTAATGAATCTGCCATGCAGCCAGGTTTAGGGTTTTGAGCTGACCGTGCAGGATCTGATTGTTTTGTTGAGTCAGAAGGTGTGGAATTTGAGGCAAAATCCATGGTGGGCCTTGAGCTAAGTTTCTTAAGATAGGGTACCAGTGCTGGCGTGTCCAGTCTGGAGCAATCAGGATCATCTGTGGTTTTTCTTGTCTGGCTTTTAGGAGTACCTTTGAAAGGAGAGGCAGTGGCGGGAAGGCATAAACTTTTAGGTTTTTCCAGCTGAACAAAAGTGCATCCACTTTCCATGCTTGTTTGTGATAAGTCCTTGTGCAGAATTTTTGTAGTTGGCAATTCAGTGGGGAGGCAAAAAAAATCTATGTCTGGGCATCCCCATTTTTGCGTTACCATCCTGAAGATGTGTGGATTCAATTTCCATTCGTGAGGGTCCATGATATTTCTGCTTAGATCGTCTGCCAGAGTATTTTTCTTTCCTGGCAGGAATTGTGCTTGTAGGTGAACTTGATGCGTTAGAGCTGTGTTCCACATGGTCATGGCTTGCCTGCATAGGGGATAAGAATGAGTGCCCCCTTGCTTGTTTATGTACCACATTACTGTGGTGTTGTCTGTCTTTAATAGTAACTGTCCTGGATGTAGAAGGTCCTTGAAAGCTGTTAGGGCATTTTGAACAGCCAACATCTCTTTTTGATTGATGTGAAGATGCATTTGGTCTGTGGTCCACTTGCCCTGAATGCATTTTCCTGCCATGTGTGCTCCCCAGGCGTAATCCGAAGCATCTGTTGTTAGAGTCTGCCTGGCTGTGGGTAGGGTAAAAGGCTGACCCTTGTTTAGGTGACATGTCTGTGCCCACCATCGAAACTCCTGTTGTAGGCAGGGAATCATTGGTATTACTGCTTCTAAACTGTGAGAGTGTTGAGTCCAAACATTTTTTAGGTACCATTGTAATTTCCTTATATGCAGTCTGGCATATGGCATTAGTAGTATACAGGATGCCATGAATCCCAGGGCCTGCAGAATTTTTCTTGCAGGGAGATGGGACTTTTTTGCCAGTAATTGAAAATATTGAGTTAGTTGAACTTTGTCTGGCGTGAGGTAAGCCATCTGGGCCGTTGTATTTAAGCTGGCACCCAGGAATATAATCTGTTGTGAGGGCACTAGTTTTGACTTCTTTTCATTTACTGTGTACCCTAGAGAAATTAGCAACCTTTTTACAAACGCCAGATGCTGTAGAAGAATGTCCTTTGTCTCTGCTTGAATGAGGTAGTCGGTCCAGGTATGGATATATTTGAGTTCCTTTTGTCTGAAAATGCAATTACTGGTGCCAGGCACTTTGTGAAGACCCTGGGCGCAGTAGATAAGCCAAAGGGCAGTGCAGAGAATTGGTAGTGCATTGGATCAGCTTTGAATCTGAGGTATCTTCTGCAATTTTGTCTGATAGGGACATGCAGGTATGCCTCTTTGAGGTCCAAAGTAACAAGCCAAGCCTTCTTGCCCAGCATGTGTAGAAGCTGCTGTAATGTCAACATTTTGAATTTCGGAATATCCAGGTAAGTATTTAGAATTGAAAGGTCTAGTATGGGCCTCCAGGCCTTGTCCTTTCTGGGGACCAGGAAGAGTCTTGAGTAAAATCCTTGTCCTTGTTCCTGCTGTGGTACATTCTGAATAGCTCTCATGTCTATGAGGGCTGAAATTTGTTTTTGTGCCTCTGCCCATTGATTTTGTGGCAGGTCTGGCATTCCTTTTAGCCTTGGTAAAGTATGGCACTTGCGAACTGCTTCTGCTTCGGGCACCGCGCGGCAAGAAAGACTGGAGAAAATGTTGTCGGATGCATCTTGTATACCCCTGGCTCACTGACGTCAGGGAAGAAGCGACAGCAACTGACGCCAGACCAAGACTTTGGAACTCTGGCTGACTGCGGGACCGCCTGACGGCAGGATAACCCAAGTGTAATGACTGCAGCAGTGTAACACGATGAACATCGGATGTAGTGTGCTATCCCATTTGGAAATGGTTTGCTTTGAGATGGCTTTGCCTTCTGCCCCTGTAGCAAAGCTAACCAGCAATTGATTAGACTTTCTGAAGGAATTAGTCCTGTCCAGATAGTATAGGAGCTGTCTGTGCACATCTAGAGAGTGAAGAGACCTATCCCCCTTGTTCTGGGGATTGGGAAAAAGGTGGGCAAATGAATGGACTGGTTGAGAGCCACACTGGACACCACCTTGGGCATGAAGGATGGGTTAGTTCTGAGGGAAACCTGGTCTGAGGAGAAATAGCAGAGGCATGACTTTTTACAGAGGAGAAAGAGACCACTGTGCATAAGACTTTCTGGTGCTAGGGCATCTGGCCTCACGGATAACATCCAGAACCTGTTTACCGAGGATGGCAGATTGGTTCGGGGTTAGGGAATAAGCCAAGCTGCAAAATTGAGTGTCTGCAATTGGGGATGCATGAATTCCCCTTCCCTCTGGGTTAGTAGGTTTGAAATCTGAGGAAGATGCCATTGAGGTAGCAGGGACAGGCTGTACAGCAAGGGGAACCAGTGCTGTTGGGGCCAGTCTGGAGTTAAAAGAATGGTCCTTGTTTTTTCCTCCCTTATTTTGAGCAGTACCCTGGGGATAAGAGGAAGGGGAGGAAAGGCATAGACCAAGAGGTTGACCCAGGGGAAGGACAGGGCATCCACTTTCCAAGCCATGCAGTGATGTTCCCTGGTGCAGAATTTGCTGAGCTGATGGTTTGTGTGGGAGGCAAAGAGGTTGACCTTCAGGGTTCCCCGTTTCTGATTTATTAGCGTGAAGGTACTTTTGTTAAGTTGCCACTCGTGTGGATCCAGAAGGTTTTTGCTTAACTGGTCTGCCAGGGAGTTGAGAGAGCCTGGTAGGTATTGTGCTAACAGGTGTAGTTGCATAGCAGAGGCTGTGTGCCAAAGGGTGACGGCCAGCCTGCATAAAGGGTAGGAGTGAGTCCTTCCCTGCTTGTTGATTAACCACATCACATTGGTGTTTTCTGTTTTGATCAGGAGAACCCCTGGAGAGAGAAGGGGTTTGAAAGCTATCAAGGCATGCTGCACAGCCATCATCTCTTTTAGACTGATGTGCAGGGGGATTTGCTGTGGGCTCCACTGGCCCTGTATGCACCTGCTGTCCAGGTGTGCACCCCAAGAGTAGTCTGATGTGTCTGTGGTTAGGGTGTGGGAGTCAGGGTGTGTGGAGAAGGGCAGTCCCTTGTTGTGGGAGCATGCTGTTGCCCACCAAAGAAATTATTTTCTGAGGCAAGGAATTATAATGTGAGAAGAATTTCCAGGTCTTGAGAGTGTTGACACCAAAGGCTCTTTAGGTACCATTGAAGAGTCCCTCGCATGCAGTCTTTCGATGGAATGAGGAGAATGCAGGAGGCCATGAACCCCAAAGCTTGCAGGATTTTCCTTGCAGGAAGCTGGGGCCTGGTCGTCAGTTGAGAGAAGTAGGCTGACAGGGAAGTTTGTTTCTCTGGTGTAAGGAATGCCATCTGGGATGCTGTGTCCGGACTTGCTCCCAAGAAGATTATCCTTTGGGTGGGCACCTGTTTTGATTTCTTTTCACTGACTGTGTACCCTTGGTAGGTTAGTAGGTTCTTTACAAAGGCCAGGTGCTTGAGAAGCTTTTCCTGGCTGTCTGCCTGAATAAGGCAGACATCGAAGTAGGGATAAATCTGAATATTTCTGTCTGCAAAAGGAAAAGGAGCCAGGCATTTTGTGAAAACTGTGGGAGCAGTGGATAAGTCAAAGGGAAGCGCAGAGAACTGAAAGTGTCGAGATTCTGCCCTGAAGCGGATATATTTTCTGCATGATTCCCTGACAGGAATGTGGAGGGTAGGCCTCTTTTAAATCCAGGGTGGCTAGGCCAGGCCAGGCGTCCTTGGAGAGCATAGGTAGCAGCTGCTGGAGGGTGAGCATTTTGAATTTTGGGATCATCAGGAAGGTGTATAGAATGGATAGATAGATAGAGGATGGGGCACCAGGTGCCCTCTTTTCTGTGCACCAGAAAAAGTTTGGAGTAGAAGCCTTGGTCTATCTTTTCTGTAGGAACATGCTCTACTGCCCTCAGAGACAGCAGGGAAAGGATCTGCTTTTGAGAAACAGCCAGGGAATTATTATGGCTAGGCTTGCATAGGCCCTAGGGCAGACTGCCTAGTACCAACCTGTGAACCTATAAACATTTATGGAGTGGTTCAGATACAAACTGCTGAACAACTCTCTCACGCAGGCCTCATTCTGCTTAGAGCTTGGCTCTGAGGTGACAGCATCAACGAGTCTCATTAAAGCTTCGACTTCACAAGATACAGTTTATACCTCCTATCAAACAAAATAACTCCCTCACAATTTTCTCAGCAAACTCATGAATCTGCCAACTAGCTTGATGTAATAAAGTAATTTGAATACATACACTGCCATATTTTATATACATACACACACACCACAAAGGGGATTGTGTTGGAGAAGTTAACACCGTAGTTAGATTTACAAGACAAAACTCTTAAGGGCAGAAATCTAGGTGTTGATGTACAGTTCCAAAAAAACAAGAAGTCATGTCTTACTATAACATTCCATCTGTGTTGTCGATCTTTAATAATCCTTGACAATGGGTTTGGTTCCAAACCTCAGAACCGAGATGAATGCTTATGTCAGCTCGCACTCTCCAAACTTTCATGCCAGGCTCTACCCATAATGCTCCTCACAGAGATTACCTCAGATTGAGATTGCCAAGGAGTGGCAGTCAAACGTGAAAGGTCATGGATACATGATATAGTTAGATTAATTGAGGCCAAATAATGTCCGTAAAGGGAAACTAGCCAAGGGCTAAATTCAGTCTACTAAGAGTCTCAGGATGGGGGAAGGAGGGTAGGGATGTCAAGGTTTGGTGAAGATCGACAACACAGATGGAACGTTATGGTAAGACAACTTGTTTATCTGATGTTGTCAATCTTCACGCAATCCTTGACAGTGGGACAGAGTCCCCGGCTACTTTAGCCTCAGTAGGTCTCACGGAAGAATGCTCCTAAGCACCAGATCGACAGGATGCTCGTCTCCTTGAGACCTGACCCAATTTGCAATAAGTGATAAATGTATGATGAGAAGACCAAGTGGCTCCTGCACAAATGTCATATAAGAAGCTCTGGCAAAGACTGCAGAAGTAGCTACTGCTCTTGTAGAATGGGCTTGAACTGTTTTTGGGAGCTGAAGTCCTTTAGAATGATAAATGAATGTGAAGCAGTCTCTAAGCTACTTGGCCAAGGTAACCTTAGAAACTGGACTACCTAGATGGAAATGCCACAAAAAGTTGGTTTGATTTTCTAAATACTTTAGTCCTGTGAAGTTATAAACATAGTTGTCTGTGCACGTCAAGTAAATGGAGAGCATACTTTCCCTTGTTTGAAATTTGAGAAAGATTGGTAACCACAGAGTCTGATTAATATTAGTCTCTGATACAAACTTGGGCAGAAAAGGAAGGATTAGTTTGACGCACAACTCTATCCCTATGAAAAATTAAGTATGGAGGTTCACACAACAGGGCCTGCTGTTCACAGACTCTTCTGGCAGAAGTGATAGCCAGCAAAAATAAGGTTTTCCAAGACAGATATTTTAAGTCACAAGTTGCTGATGGTTCAAAGGGGGTTCCTAGTCAGGGCCTGAAGAACCAAATTGAGATCCCAAGGGGGAAGAGGTTCTTTAAATGGAGATCTTAGCATTAGGAGGCCTTTTAGAAATGCTTTACACAGCTTGTGTGACCATTAGAACGGCACCCTCCAGTCTTATATGAAAGTATGAAATTGCAGCTAGGTGCACTTTAATTGTTGAAGCAGAGGAACATGACTGGTAAAGTGAAGCCAGAAAATCTAATACTTTGTGGACAGGACTGGAATAAGGATCCATCTCATTATCCAGAGCCCATCTAGCAATTATCCCATTTACTTTGGTATAATCTCCTTGTAGACTATTTGTGATGAGCGATAAAAATTTGTCGGACAGGTGAGGAAAGAGAAGGATGCCTGGCAAACATGGGGACTGGAGAAGCCATGCAGTGAGCTTGAGGATTTGGAGATTTGGATGCATCATGCCCTCTGGGTGAGACAGTAGATCTGGAACTGGGTCCAGAATCCATAGTTTCTAAATTAAATGAGGCCACAGGAAGGAAATCAAAGTTGTCGAGACCAGAAGGGGGCAATGAGGATTACTGAATTTTCTGTCCTTTAGGCTTTCTTCAGGAACTATGAAATGAGAGGAATGGGGGAAATGCATAAAGCAGACTGGGAAGCCAATAGTGGAGAACAGCATCTCTGAGCGACTCCCCTGAGGGTATTAGGGCAAAGTAACTTCTGCACTTGTTGTTTAGGAGAGAGGCAAAAGATTGCAGCAAGGTTAGCTGAGTGGTGAAAAATGTTGTTCACCACTGCTGGACTGAGAGACCACTCATGAGGCAAGAGAATAGTTCTGCTCAGTTTGTCTGCAATCACATTGGAGCTCCCCAGAATGTGCATAGCTGTGAAAAAGCGTTTGGAAGAAATCACCCACTGCCAAACTTCAGAGTGCTTCTCGTCACAATGGGTAAGATGTGCTTCTCGACAAAACGGGTAACATTTGGTTCCCACTTGTTTGTTTATGTATCAGACTACTGACATGTTGTCCATCTGAATTGCTACTTTTCCTAGGGGGAGGACTGTTTTCATCTCTAGTATACTGATCTGGAAGTTGGCCTCCAACTGGGACCATGTGCCTTGGACTGTCCTTCCCAGATAATGCCCCCCACCCTGTCTGGGAAGCATCCATGGTCACTATGGCTTGGGGCTGGGGAAGAATGAACGAACAACCCAAGAGAATCTGGTTGGAGTGTAGCCACCACAACAGGTTGTGTTTGCAGCGACTGGTAATCAGAATTGGGTGAGACATTGGTTGGAGTCTGACAGACCATTGGGATGCTAGCAGCCATTATAATACCTGCATATGGTACCTTACCAAGGGAACTAGGGTGATTGCTGCTGCCATGGAACCTAATGTTTGAAGAAAGTACAGTTGTGTACACTTACCATAAATGTAGATGTTGGAGTACATTCACTGTTGCAGTCATCATATTTGGGTTATCCCTGCCAGGGTAGCCCTCAGCCGGCCCAAATACCAGAGACTTGGTATTTCTGCGTCGGTTGCTGTTGCTTGAGAACTTGACGTCAGGTCATCAGTGGTATAAAAATAAGGCAGCCGATGCCATTACATCACATTTTCTTGCCCTAACCTGTCAGGAGCCCCCAAAGTAGGAAGCCAGGTTCTGGTGGAAGAACCCCACCAGTGCAAAATAAATACCAATATGTCCCCTGTAAGGAAAGGAGAACAACAAGGAAGAATGGTAACCAAAGAGGAAAGAGAAAAAAAGGGGGGTGGAGGGAGGGAAACCAAGACTGCAACAGTGAGTACACTCGAACATCTACATTTATGGTAAGTGTACACAACTGTACTATGCTCTTTGTGTTTCACTGTTGCAGTCATCACATTTGGATAGATTCCCAAAGCTGAGGAAATGGATGGAGGCAGTTAAGGAAGCTAGGGGCTGGCTAGGATGTCCTACAAGACTGCAGAGGCAAACCCTGCCCTGGATTTGGAGAAGAGAGACAGGTGGTAATGCTTGGTGAAAGTGTGAACAGATGTCTAGGTGACAGCCTCCAGGACGTCCCTAATGGGGACTCCTCTGAGGAAAGCTGCAGAGGTGGAGGCTGCTCTGGTGGAGTGTGTCCTGACCCCCTTGGGGGAGGCTTACCATGCTGTTTGTAGCAGAAAAGTACAGTTTTGTACCTACCATAAATGTAGATGTTCGAGTGTTCACACTGCTGCAGTCATTACACTTGGGTTATCCTGCCGTCAGGCGGTCCCGCAGTCGGCCAGAGTTCCAAAGTCTTGGTCCGGCGTCGGTTGTTGTCGCTTCTTCCCTGACGTCAGTGCGCCAGGGTATATAAGATGCATCCGATGCCATTTTCTTCAGTTTTTCTTGCCCTAGATGTCAGGTGCCCCCAAGTAGGTAGGCAATACATATTGTTAATAAAAAACATACATATAAAAATAAAAGCAATACCTTCAGTTACAAGCAAATACACCACAAAGGTTGTATAGGATAGAAAGGTATAGATAAGTCCAGCTAGTTCAGAGGGGATGGAGGGAGGGTAACCTGGACTGCAGCAGTGTGAACACTCTAACATATACATTTATGGTAGGTACAAAACTGTACTATGTTCATCGTGTTACACTGCTGCAGCCATTACACTTGGGTAGAATCCCAAAGCTAAGGTTGGGTGGCTGGTCTATAAAGAGTTAGGATTAGCTATGAGGTCCTGCAGAACTGCAGTGGCAAATCCTGCTCTGGATTTGGAGTAAAGAGGCATGTGGTAATGCTTGGTAAAAGTGTGCACTGAACTCCAAGCTGCAGCCTCCAAAATTTCCTTGGTAGATGCACTCTGAGAAAGGCTGTTGAAGTGGCTGGGCCCTATTTGGGACTGATTTTCCATGCTGTGTGTAGCAGTAACGTATATAGTGTCCTATCCATTTGGATACAGTCTGCTTTGAGACAGCCTTGCCCTGTGATCCTGCAGCATATGCTACAAACAGTTGCTCAGTTTTCCTGGAAGCTTTTGTTTTGTCCAAGTAGAAGCATAGCTGCCTGTGTATGTTCAAAGAATGCCGAAGTTTCTCCCCTTTATTCTGGGGGTTTGGATAAAAAGTTGGCAAATGGATGGTTTGGTTAAGAGCCACACTAGATACCACCTTTGGTATAAAGGTAGGGTTTGTCCTTAAAGAAACCCTGTCCTGATGAAAAATTATAAAAGGTTCCACTGCCATTAATGCCTGTAGCTCTGAGACTCTTCGTGCTGAAGTTACTGCCAGGAGCAGAGCTGTTTTCCATGATAAAAATTTTAGATTGACTGTATTGGCTGGCTCAATAGGTGGCAGGGTTAGTTTCTCCAAAGCGAATTGAGGTCCCAAGTTAGTGCTGGTGCTCTCCGGGGCGGTCTTATGTTTTTAGCCCCTCTGACGTACTGCTCTAGCAAGGGATGACAGAATAAAGGAGGATCCATGTTGTATGTGCTGAAATGGCAGAGGCGTGGATCTTAATTGATGAGAAGGATAGGCCTCTGTCCAGCATCTCAGTTAAGTATTGTAAAATCTGAGGAATGTTTGGAACAAGAGGGTCAAGGCTTTGAGCCTGGTTCCAGGTGCAGAATCTCTTCCATTTTTCTGAGTAAGCTTTCCTGGTGCTAGGCCTCCTGGCCTCCAGAATGACATCCATAACAGCTTTAGAGAGGTGTTGCCCGTTTGACTAATGAATCTGCCATGCAGCCAGGTTTAGGGTTTTGAGCTGACCGTGCAGGATCTGATTGTTTTGTTGAGTCAGAAGGTGTGGAATTTGAGGCAAAATCCATGGTGGGCCTTGAGCTAAGTTTCTTAAGATAGGGTACCAGTGCTGGCGTGTCCAGTCTGGAGCAATCAGGATCATCTGTGGTTTTTCTTGTCTGGCTTTTAGAAGTACCTTTGAAAGGAGAGGCAGTGGCGGGAAGGCATAAACTTTTAGGTTTTTCCAGCTGAACAAAAGTGCATCCACTTTCCATGCTTGTTTGTGATAAGTCCTTGTGCAGAATTTTTGTAGTTGGCAATTCAGTGGGGAGGCAAAAAAATCTATGTCTGGGCATCCCCATTTTTGCGTTACCATCCTGAAGATGTGTGGATTCAATTTCCATTCGTGAGGGTCCATGATATTTCTGCTTAGATAGTCTGCCAGAGTATTTTTCTTTCCTGGCAGGAATTGTGCTTGCAGGTGAACTTGATGCGTTAGAGCTGTGTTCCACATGGTCATGGCTTGCCTGCATAGGGGATAAGAATGAGTGCCCCCTTGCTTGTTTATGTACAACATTACTGTGGTGTTGTCTGTCTTTAATAGTAATTGTCCTGGATGTAGAAGGTCCTTGAAAGCTGTTAGGGCATTTTGAACAGCCAACATCTCTTTTTGATTGATGTGAAGATGCATTTGGTCTGTGGTCCACTTGCCCTGAATGCATTTTCCTGCCATGTGTGCTCCCCAGGCGTAATCCGAAGCATCTGTTGTTAGAGTCTGCCTGGCTGTGGGTAGGGTAAAAGGCTGACCCTTGTTTAGGTGACATGTCTGTGCCCACCATCGAAACTCCTGTTGTAGGCAGGGAATCATTGGTATTACTGCTTCTAAACTGTGAGAGTGTTGAGTCCAAACATTTTTTAGGTACCATTGTAATTTCCTTATATGCAGTCTGGCATATGGCATTAGTAGTATGCAGGATGCCATGAATCTCAGGGCCTACAGAATTTTTCTTGCAGGGAGATGGGACTTTTTTGCCAGTAATTGAAAATATTGAGTTAGTTGAACTTTGTCTGGCGTGAGGTAAGCCATCTGGGCCGTTGTATTTAAGCTGGCACCCAGGAATATAATCTGTTGTGAGGGCACTAGTTTTGACTTCTTTTCATTTATTGTGTACCCTAGAGAAATTAGCAACCTTTTTACAAACGCCAGATGCTGTAGAAGAATGTCCTTTGTCTCTGCTTGAATGAGGTAGTCGGTCCAGGTATGGATATATTTGAATTCCTTTTTGTCTGAAAAATGCAATTACTGGTGCCAGGCACTTTGTGAAGACCCTGGGCGCAGTAGATAAGCCAAAGGGCAGTGCAGAGAATTGGTAGTGCATTGGATCAGCTTTGAATCTGAGGTATCTTCTGCAATTTTGTCTGATAGGGACATGCAGGTATGCCTCTTTGAGGTCCAGAGTAACAAGCCAAGCCTTCTTGCCCAGCATGTGTAGAAGCTGCTGTAATGTCAAAATTTTGAATTTCGGAATATCCAGGTAAGTATTTAGAATTGAAAGGTCTAGTATGGGCCTCCAGGCCTTGTCCTTTCTGGGGACCAGGAAGAGTCTTGAGTAAAATCCTTGTCCTTGTTCCTGCTGTGGTACATTCTGAATAGCTCTCATGTCTATGAGGGCTGAAATTTGTTTTTGTGCCTCTGCCCATTGATTTTGTGGCAGGTCTGGCATTCCTTTTAGCCTTGGTAAAGTATGGCACTTGCGAAATGCTTCTGCTTCGGGCACCACGCGGCAAGAAAGACTGGAGAAAATGTCGTCGGATGCATCTTATATACCCCTGGCTCACTGACGTCAGGGAAGAAGCGACAGCAACTGACGCCAGACCAAGACTTTGGAACTCTGGCTGACTGCGGGACCGCCTGACGGCAGGATAACCCAAGTGTAATGACTGCAGCAGTGTAACACGATGAACATCGGATGTAGTGTGCTATCCCATTTGGAAATGGTTTGCTTTGAGATGGCTTTGCCTTCTGCCCCTGTAGCAAAGCTAACCAGCAATTGATTAGACTTTCTGAAGGAATTAGTCCTGTCCAGATAGTATAGGAGCTGTCTGTGCACATCTAGAGAGTGAAGAGACCTATCCCCCTTGTTCTGGGGATTGGGAAAAAGGTGGGCAAATGAATGGACTGGTTGAGAGCCACACTGAACACCACCTTGGGCATGAAGGATGGGTTAGTTCTGAGGGAAACCTGGTCTGAGGAGAAATAGCAGAGGCATGACTTTTTACAGAGGAGAGAGAGACCACTGTGCATAAGACTTTCTGGTGCTAGGGCATCTGGCCTCACGGATAACATCCAGAACCTGTTTACCGAGGATGGCAGATTGGTTCGGGGTTAGGGAATAAGCCAAGCTGCAAAATTGAGTGTCTGCAATTGGGGATGCATGAATTCCCCTTCCCTCTGGGTTAGTAGGTTTGAAATCTGAGGAAGATGCCATTGAGGTAGCAGGGACAGGCTGTACAGCAAGGGGAACCAGTGCTGTTGGGGCCAGTCTGGAGTTAAAAGAATGGTCCTTGTTTTTTCCTCCCTTATTTTGAGCAGTACCCTGGGGATAAGAGGAAGGGGAGGAAAGGCATAGACCAAGAGGTTGACCTAGGGGAAGGACAGGGCATCCACTTTCCAAGCCATGCAGTGATGTTCCCTGGTGCAGAATTTGCTGAGCTGATGGTTTGTGTGGGAGGCAAAGAGGTTGACCTTCAGGGTTCCCCGTTTCTGATTTATTAGGGTGAAGGTACTTTTGTTAAGTTGCCACTCGTGTGGATCCAGAGGGTTTTTGCTTAACTGGTCTGCCAGGGAGTTGAGAGAGCCTGGTAGGTATTGTGCTAACAGGTGTAGTTGCATAGCAGAGGCTGTGTGCCAAAGGGTGATGGCCAGCCTGCATAAAGGGTAGGAGTGAGTCCTTCCCTGCTTGTTGATTAACCACATCACATTGGTGTTTTCTGTTTTGATCAGGAGAACCCCTGGAGAGAGAAGGGGTTTGAAAGCTATCAAGGCATGCTGCACAGCCATCATCTCTTTTAGACTGATGTGCAGGGGGATTTGCTGTGGGCTCCACTGGCCCTGTATGCACCTGCTGTCCAGGTGTGCACCCCAAGAGTAGTCTGATGTGTCTGTGGTTAGGGTCTGGGAGTCAGGGTGTGGGGAGAAGGGCAGTCCCTTGTTGTGGGAGCATGCTGTTGCCCACCAAAGAAATTATTTTCTGAGGCAAGGAATTATACATAGAAGAATTTCCAGGTCTTGAGAGTGTTGACACCAAAGGCTCTTTAGGTACCATTGAAGAGTCCTCGCATGCAGTCTTTCGTATGGAATGAGGAGAATGCAGGAGGCCATGAACCCCAAAGCTTGCAGGATTTTCCTTGCAGGAAGCTGGGGCCTGGTCGTCAGTTGAGAGAAGTAGGCTGACAGGGAAGTTTGTTTCTCTGGTGTAAGGAATGCCATCTGGGATGCTGTGTCCGGACTTGCTCCCAAGAAGATTATCCTTTGGGTGGGCACCTGTTTTGATTTCTTTTCACTGACTGTGTACCCTTGGTAGGTTAGTAGGTTCTTTACAAAGGCCAGGTGCTTGAGAAGCTTTTCCTGGCTGTCTGCCTGAATAAGGCAGACATCGAAGTAGGGATAAATCTGAATATTTCTGTCTGCAAAAGGAAAAGGAGCCAGGCATTTTGTGAAAACTGTGGGAGCAGTGGATAAGTCAAAGGGAAGCGCAGAGAACTGAAAGTGTCGAGATTCTGCCCTGAAGCGGATATATTTTCTGCATGATTCCCTGACAGGAATGTGGAGGGTAGGCCTCTTAAATCCAGGGTGGCTAGGCCAGGCCAGGCCAGGCGTCCTTGGAGAGCATAGATAGCAGCTGCTGGAGGGTGAGCATTTTGAATTTTGGGATCATCAGGAAGGTGTATAGAATGGATAGATAGAGGATGGGGCACCAGGTGCCCTCTTTTCTGGGCACCAGAAAAAGTTTGGAGTAGAAGCCTTGGTCTATCTTTTCTGTAGGAACATGCTCTACTGCCCTCAGAGACAGCAGGGAAAGGATCTGCTTTTGAGCCTCTGCCCACTGATTTGGTGGAAGATCAGGGGAACCCTTTTGGGGTTGGAAGGGTGTGGAAGGAGAATTTGTATTCCTGAGACACAATGTTCTGAACCCATTGATCCTTGGTAATGGTGGCCCAGGTGCTTGAGTGAAAGGAGAGTTTTCCTCCTAGGGGCAAGTGAAGGTGGGCAGAGGGGAGGTCGGGAGGAAGTGTCATTGTGAGTACTTACCATAAGTGGGTGATGTAGAACTAATAAAGTAAGTAAGCAAAAGGCATCATGAATATTTATATAATGCCCCAGCCAATAGCAGACAATAGTATGGTCCATACCCCCCTTTTTATAATTATCAAAATGTACTGCTAGAATTATGCATAAGTGGTATTGGAAACCACATTAATAATACATTTCCAAATAATATTTATGTATGTATACGAATGTTATTTTAATTTGGTGATGTTTAATATCAATACCAATTTGACCTAACAATATGTTTAATGTATTGAAGTTGGTTAATAGTTGTGAACTGCTACAGATAAATTTGTTAATAAACAAAAATTGATCAGTAGTTGGCTAGTTAAAAAACTATTAACTTACATGTTCATGGTATAAATTATTACCATCATACAAAAAGTACAGTTTTGTACCTACCATAAATGTAGATGTTCGAGGATTCCATTGCTGCAGTCCTTACTATTGGGTATAGTCCGCATCCAGTCGGCCCGAATACCAGAGTATAAGGCTGACGTCGGTCAGGGCGCATTAGACTGACGTCAGTACGTCAGGGTACTAATGCGCATGACCGGCGTCATATCCTCAGTCTTTTCTTGCCCCAGATGTCAGAAGACCCTAAAAAGACAAGGCCCAAAATACCTGCACCAAAACATGAAGAATATATACAAAAATATAAGCAGGTAAATCACCTACACAACCACCCCTAAACACAGAGGGGAAGGAGGGAGGGTAAATTGGACTGCAGCAATGGAATCCTCGAACATCTACATTTATGGTAGGTACAAAACTGTACTATGTTCTTCGTCTTCCATTGCTGCAGTCCTTACTATTGGGTAGAATCCCAAAGCAGAGGTAAGGGAGGCTGGCAAATCATAAAGAAGCAGGAGCTGACAACATGCCTTGCAAAACAGCTGTGGCAAAACCAGCCCTAGACTTAGAGTAGATAGGAAGGTGATAATGCTTAGAGAAAGTATGCACTGAACTCCAAGTAGCTGCTTCCAAAATATCCTTAGTTGCCACCCCATTAGAAATGCTGTTGAAGTGGCAGTAGCCCTAGTGGAATGAGGCCTAATCCCAGCTGGAACCTCCTTGCCATGATGGGAATAACAAAATGCAATGCAAAAGCCAATCCACCTAGAAATAGTTTGTTTTGACACAGGCTTGCCCTGAAAATTCAAAGCAAAAGAAACAAACAACTGCTGAGACTGCCTAAAATCCTTAGTCCTGCTTAAGTAATAACGCAATTGCCTGTGTACATCTAAAGTATGCAAAATCTTTTCCCCTTTATTTTGGGGGTCTGCATAAAAGGTAGGCAAATGAATAGTTTGGTTTAAAGCCACACTAGAAACCACCTTAGGCATAAAGGAAGGATTAGTACGTAATGATACCTATCCTTATGGAAAATCAAAAGGGCTCGACTGCCATGGGGCCTGCAACTCAGACCCCCTTCTTGCAGAAGTAAGAGCCAAAAAAAAAGCTCTCTTCCATGAAAAATATTTCATTTCAGCAGTAGCCGGAGGCACAAAGGTTGTAGAGTAAGTTTTTCCAACACAAAATTGAGATCCCAAGCAGGAGTAGGAGCTCTACGTGGGGGTCTTATATTCTTAGCCCCTCTAAGAAACTGCTTGAACAAAGGATGCGAAAACAATGGTGGGTCACAATCATAGTGAGCTGAGATTGCTGCAGCATGAATCTTGATGGAAGAGAAGGACAGACCCTTGTCCAGTAACTCAGTAAGATATTGAAGAGCCATACTCAAATTAGGCTCAGAAATCTCCAAATTCTTTGCTTTACACCAAAATAAAAATCTCTTCCATTTTGCTCGTAAACTTTCCTTGTACTAGGTCTTCTAGCTTCCATAATCACATTTAAAACTTGTTGAGGAAGTTGAGACCTGCTGTGTTTCAACACAGAATATGCCAGGCTGTCAGATGAAGAGAGTGAAGCTTGACATTGAGCAGATGACCGTCCTGCTGGGATAACAGATGTGGAATCAAAGGTTAAGGCCATGGAGGCTTCTTTACCAGACTCCGTGAGTAGAGGGTACCAGTGTTGCCGAGGCCAATCTGGAGCTATCAAAATCATCCTTGGCCTGTCCTGTCTGACTTTTAACAGTACCTTTGGAAGAAGAGGCAGAGGTGGAAAGGTATACAGATGAAGGTTTGTCCAACTGAAAGACAGAGCATCCACTTTCCAAGCTGTGTGATGAAACCCCTTTGTGCAAAACTGTGGCAGCTGGTGGTTTAGTGGAGAAGCGAACAGATCTATGTCTGGAGTTCCCCATGACACTGTCAATTTCTGAAATACATGAAGATCCAGTTTCCACTTGTGGGGATCCATGATTTGTCTGCTTAACACATCTGCTAAGGAGTTCTGTGCTCCTGGCAGAAACCTTGCCTGAAGAGGTAGGTGCAAGCGTGGCGCAGTCTCCCATAAAATCATTGCATGCCTGCATAGAGGATAAGAATGTGTTCCCCCTTGTTTGTTGAAGTACCACATGACAGTTGTGTTGTCTGTTAGAATCAACACCTGCCCTGGAAGAAGTAACTCCTTGAAAGCCAGCAATGCGAACTGGACTGAACACCTCCTTTATGTTGATATGTAGATGCTGTAGTCTGGCAGGCCACTTGTCTTGTATCCACTTTACATTTAGAAGAGCTCCCAAGCAATGTCTGAGGCATCTGTCGGTAAAATCTGACTCGCCTCTGGCGGGTCACAGAGAGTCCCTTGTTTAGGTGACATTCCTGAGCCCACCACAAAAATACTCTTTGAAGGCAAGGTATTATTTGAATGACAGTGTCTAAATTCTGGCAGTGCTGTGTCCATACATTTTTGAGAAACCATTGTAACTTCCTCATATGCAGTTTGGCATTGGGAAGCACCAGAATACAAGATGCCATGAACCCTAATGCTTGAAGGACTGTCTCTGCAGTCAGCACGGACGGATGAGATAGTTGATGGAAGTAAAGTGACAGACTCTTTTGTTTGTCCGGGGTTAAAAAGACCATCTGGGCTGCTGTATTCAGTCTCACACCCAGAAAGCACATGTCGTGAGAGGGTACTAGACTGGACTTTATTTCGTTCACAGAATACCCTAGGCATCTTAGCACTGCTATAAGATATTCCAGATGCTGTAGAAGGTCTTCCTTTTCTTGAGCCAGAATCAGGCAGTCGTCTAAATAAGGATAGATTTGAAGTCCTTGTAGCCTGAAGTAAGCTATCACTGGAGCCAGAACCTTTGTGAATATTCTGGGCGCAGTAGATAAGCTTCTCAAAGGGCAATGCAGAGAACTGATAATGAGAATCTCCAGCTTGAAACCGCAGATACTTCCTGTAACTTAGCCTGATATGCACATGAAGGTAAGCTTCCTTGAGATCTAAAGTTACCATCCAGTGATCTTTGCCCAGCAGGGTAAAAGCTGTTGTAACGTCAACATCTTGAACTTGGGAATGTCAGATAAGTGTTGAGGAGAGATAAATCAAAGCAGTCTCCACGTGTTCCCCTTCTCTGGTACTAGGAACATGCGAGAATAAAATCCTAGGCCCCTTTCTGACACAGGGACTGGTAGAATGATGTCCAACACCCATCTGTCTTGAGTAATTAAATCCCAATTTCCTTTGAAAAGAGATAGTCGCCCTTCCAAAGGAGCTGCCAGACGAGAATCTACTGGCAGTAGAAAAGGCAGGTCATTGGGTCTGTTTACGAAAGGACTGACCCCTGCCCTCACCAGAAGTCTGAGCAGGTGAACTCCCTGTTCTGGGCCTAAAAGAACCTGGAGCCCTGCCCCTACCACGTCTAGACCTACCCCTAAACTGGGAATCATAAGCAGGATATGTCCACCCCTAGCAGGCCAATTTCTACTAAACTTCGGTGGCTGTACCTGCAAAGAATCTTTAACAGTTTGCATAGACTTAGCTTTGTCCTCCATTTTCTTTAAAACTGCTTCCACAGGTGAACCAAACAACACATCAGACTGTAAAGGAGCATCCAAAATCCTTGTCTTAACATGCTCAGCCAAATTTTGATCCCTCAACCAGGCATGCCTGCGAAGAACAGAACTAGTGGCAGCCACCCTCGAGGAGGCCTGCACAGCATCAAAACCACATTGCAAAGAATGCTTGCCCACTTGTTCAGACACATAAACTAAATCCAGCAAGTCTTTACAATCAATACCTTCCGCCAAAGCATCCACCTTAGATTTCAATTGTGAAAGGAGATAATTTTTATATTTCAGCATGTGAAACTGACAAGTCAAGCAGCTCTCATGGCTAGAGTGGAAGAAGTATACACTTTCTTACCCCACCTATCTAACGCCCTTGCCTCTTTGTCAGTGGGAACAGGATTTTTAATCACAGAGGCTTTAACACCTTTAGGCCCCTGAGAAACAGTTTCTGGGTCCGCCCTAGGACTCTAAACAAATACTTATGAGCTTGGGCACCCTATAGTACCTATCAGGTTTAACAGGAGCAGGAGGCAAAGAATCAGGGGTTCAGGGAAGCCTCTGCAAAACATCTTCCACCACATTCAACACAGGAGGTATAGCTAAGGGCCTATGCTGGGGTAAAACAAGAATTCCCTAAGCCTCTTCCTGGAATCAGAGTAATCCTGGCCTTCCCATTTAAAGTGCTCCCTCATGGAATGCAGAGTCTCTGAAAGCGAAAAATCCTCAGGAGGAGAAGCTGAAGGA